>NC_069112.1:79787319-79999819 GCF_025612915.1 Magallana angulata | reverse complement strand
AATTTTCTGATATAATTAAATAATTGAAAATAGGACAAAGGCTGTTTTATATCTTTGATAGTTTACATTAGTGGGCAAAACCTTCTAATATGGCTTCAAAGTAGGTAGGTTTTGCTATTTTTCCATCTTAAGCCTCGATTACTATGGCAACGGTTTACCCTCTGTGAAAAAAATGAGCGGAAACTGCAAATAACTGGAATTGTTCTATGTCCAAGAGCCTTGCTCTGTCAAAAATTGCTCTTTTGTACCCACTATCGAACATGACCTAGATATGATCATGATAAACGTGTATACCAAATTTAATTAATGTCCCCCTCCCTTGGAAACATCCACAAAGAAAATGAACAGAAACTACAAAAAATGGGAATTTTTCTATGTCCAAGGGCCATAACTCTGTCCAAAATGGCTTGATCGTACCCAATATCAAACTTGAACTAGATATTATCATGATAAACCTGTATACTGAATTTCATTTCAATGTTTATAAATCATCCTCTGTGAACAAAATGAGCGGAAACTGCAAATAACGGTCCAAGGGCCATAACTCTGTTGAAAACTTATATCGTATTTGACCTAGATATTATCATAATAAACCGTTATACCAAATTTCATTTCAATATGTTCATCCTCTGCGAAGAAAATGATCAGAAACTGCAAACAAGAGGCCCATGGGCCACAATGCTCACCTGAGCAACAATTGACATAAAATCAGCTTAACAGAGTAATATACAAAAAAAAATATGAACAATGTAGTCTAACAGATCCTGTATTTAAAAAAAAAATCATTTTTCCCTGGATATTCTGTTCATCATTTATCCTTTTTTGTCACAGTAATGACAGTATAGTCATTTTACATATTGAGCATTACAGTTCTCAAGAAAATCTAATTCAAATGGGATATAAACCTACATCAAACTTGTGAAGCCCAAGAATTGTCCAGAAGCCAAAGTCTAAACTTAACAATTTTAAAAAATCAAAAATATCTCAAAATGCTTGCATATAGGTAAAACCATATATTAAAACATTTGAGTTTTGGTGAATTTAAAATGTTTTCCTTTGTAAAATTGGACCCCCCTCACCCCATGTGGCTCCATCCTACTCCTGAAAAATATGATTTTGACAAATTTGAGTCTGCACTATCTAAGGTTGCTTTTACTTATGTTGCACCTTTTCTAAGAAAATGTTTCTTTTTAGAAAAAGATTTTTCACAATATATATTCCTTTGTAAAGATTTAACCGGTCCCCATTGTGCCTCTACCCTACCCCAAGGGATCATAATTTGACCAAACTTAATTCTACCCTACCTGATGATACTTCACACAAGTTACAGTTTTTCTGGCCAGTCGTGTTCTGAGTAGAAGATGTAAAATTAAAGTTCTCTTTATATTTCTAAGTAAAAAGTTGACCCCCCCCCCCTCTATTGTGGCCCCACCTTACACCCAGGGACTATGATCTGAACAAACTTGAATCTGCACTATCTGAGGATGCTTCCACGCAAGTCTCAGCTTTTCTGGCCTATTGGTTTTTGAGAAGTAAATTTTTAAAAAATATCTTCAAATTTTCTATAAATCTCAATTATTTCCCCTTAAAATAGGGTGTGCCCCTTTTTTTTAAACAAACTTGAATCCCCTTAACCCAATTATGTTTTGTGCCAAGTTTGGTTGAAATTGGCCAAGTGGTTGTGGAGAAGATGTCAAAAATGTAAAAAGTTTACAGACAGACAGACAGATGGACAAACAGACAGACGGACGTCGACCAAAAAGTGATCAGAAAAACTCACTTGAGCTTTTAGCTCAGGTGAGCTAATAACTGGAATTGTTCTTTGTTCAAGGGCCATAACTCTGTTGAACATTGCTTGATCGTACCCAATATTGAACTTGACCTAGATATTATCATGATAAACATGTATACCAAATTCCATTTCAAAAACTGCAAATATTCATGTACTCTCTCTCTCTCCAAAATGTTTTTTCTTTTTCTCTCTTTCTTTCTTTAATTCCCTTTCCTGAGCAATATGTACTCTTGCTCTCTTTGTCTCTCTATCTCTGACCTTCTCTCTCTCTCTCTTTCTCTCTCTCTCTCTTTCTCTCTAACATTCACTCTTTAACATGTACTCTTTCTCTCTCTCTCTTTCTTTCTCTAATTCTCTTTCCTGACCATCATGTACTCTGACTCTCTTTGTCTCACTATCTCTGACTTTCTCCATTAAACATGTACTCTTAGAGGTGGATCAAACATCTTTACATAATGCGTGAACAAACTTTATCAGTATAGACTGCGATACCAGCCTCAAGGAAATATGATTTGTTTTTATTTGTTTTTATATAGAGATTATATAAATATATACTAGCAAGAGCCATATTTTACTGTCATATCGATCCAATCAGTTTAAGCTAACTGTGCATGCATGTAAGACATTTTGAACTAAATAAAAAAGAATAAAGTGAAAAAATGAACAGTTAAAAAAATTGATGCAGATACTGCATATAGTCAAACCATTAAATTTGAAAGTGGGAAATTACACACCTACAAACAGAGACCCCCCTCTCTCTCTCTTTCTCTCTCTCTCGCAATCAAATTCTTTGACGTCCGTTGATACCTAAATAACACTATCTTGACAATGATGCAAGGTATGTGTAATTCTTGCTGCGCTCGCCACAACACTAGCACTGTAAAACATATCAAAATACATGTAAATGTAGTTTTTCTTTACCCCAGGTAGAGAACAGACTATAACTTTATCAAAACTCAATTCACACCTAATTATCAAATATATGTACATGTATAATGGGAACTTTCAAAACGATATATACTATACATTGATATTAATAACTGGCTTATGACATATAATTGGCTACCCCCCCCCCCCTACCCTGGTTATTTGAAAGTCCCCAGTTATAGTGTCAGTTCCTTGGTAAGAAATTGATGTCCTCGACCTATGCCCTCCGGCAACAGTTCTTACCCATGGACTAACACAATGACTACTGCCCTCATACCCATTTCTTAGATATATACCATAGTGTCTATGAATGACACACGACAACGAACTTGTGATAGCAATAAGTCTCCTGAATGACTCAGGTGACCTAGAAATACAGAGTTTAGCTACATAATACATGTAATAGTAACAATACATGACTACTATACCACATATATTCTTTCTTTAGTCAATTAGTTTACTGCATCCCATTACACCAGGAACCTGTAAAGAGACCACAAAATATTACAAACTGGTATATTCTAAATAAATATTTCAGTGACAATATCATATTAACTTCCAGCTTAGATACATGTACATGTAAGTAATAAAGATCAACATTGATTCATGAATGTATTTAAATAAACATTTAAATTGATGTTGTCCTCAAGTTCAACATAAATATAACATGCACATTGACATAGAGGTTTAATATCCTACGTAAATGCTTTCATGGAAACATTAATTTACATGTATCTATTCAGAAATTCAACCTTGCGCAATACAGCCCACCAGTTTACAATGATTCACATATTATTTTACACTTTAATGGACATTTAGTAATTATTTATTTATTTTTTTCAAACTGTCTACGTATATAATGAAAGCCAACATGTATTTTCATAAACATTTAGTCTGTCAACTTAAAGATTGAATTCTACTAATATTTTAGACTAATGAGATCTAAAATCACATTGGCCAGTGAACAAAATTTTCAAAAGAAGAATCCTTTTTTTTTCATTTATTTATCTTTTAAACATCAGTGGGTCCAATTTTACATCAAGGGGTCTGGGGGTCACCCAAGGTCACCAGTGGGTCCAGGGCAGAGTGGTTCTGTCTGATGATTGGTCACTCTGAAATCACTGAGATCTACATGTATCGGTACATGTTGTTTGTTGACATAAAACAACTCCCCAAAATTTTTACAATTTTAGGGGCCCCTAACACAAATTTTATCTGACACCAGTACACATTAATTTGCTTAAAGAATGATTTAATACCATAACACTTGCCCAAAGGTATCAGGAATTATGTAGCCTGATGACCATGTTTGTCTCTTTCTTCCTCTTATCCACTGTATCTATGTAAAACACAAATAAAAACTTACCGGTAGTCATTTAATTGTATGTAGTGGTTGTCGACTACTCCAAGGACGAGTTACCTATGATGACGGGCTGTGACGTCACCTGGCGGGAGCCCGTGGCGAAGACCCCGATCACTCTTTGGACTGCTGCCTGAACGAGAACAAGCCGTATTCCAATACAGACCAAATCAGCTATGTATCGGTAAGTTCGGGGCAACCCACATATGATATAGGTGTAAAAACACTATATTGGCGCCCAACTCGAGGCCCGAACTCCGATTTAGCGAAAGGAAATTTTTTTTCCCGTAGTCTGTCAGAATTTTTTCTTCTTGAGTCAAATTTTTCAAAATAAACGTGTGTAGCCGCCATTTTGGGGGCTCCGCGTGGTTAAACTTATTGAACATATAGCATTCTATGATAGTATTGTTAGCTTAGAGTAGGATTCTTTTATTTGTTTAGGCAACGTTGTTTTTGCATCATACTTTTATATTTTGCATTTATCTTTGCACTATTTTTTCTGTCTTGGCCACGTGCTCCGGTGTGCGCCATTTTGAAAATGAACGATTCTTTAGAGAACGCCTTTGCAGCGTTAGGGCTTAGCGAAAGTGATAGCGATGACACCATAACGCCCATGGGGGAACCTTCTGTTCAAATTGGGCGCTCGTCTCGCAAGCATAGTTATGGTAGGCTAAGTGATGAAGAGGATGAGCACCTTTACACTCCTAGACCATCGGTGAAAGCGCACATGTACTCTGCTTCAGACAGCGAGGAAGAAAGTCACCCCCCGGTGAGTAGTACGGGGTACCTTCGGGGTGAAACTGCGTTGCCCAACCGTCAGGGGAGGGGGGTTGGTAGTACCCAGGGTGCCAGTTATATTAGGCCAGCACAGTTTCAGGTCCCTAGTGAAGTACATTCAGGTGTAAGTCAGGGGTCTGTGATAAGATGCAGTTCGCCGGTGGGGGATAATGACTTTGTCCCACCCAGTGCTATATATGGGGACCCCATTTCATGCGGTTCTTATGTGGCCCCTACCCCTGGGAAATCCCCGCCAGGCCATAGTGCTAAGGCTACACTTGAGTCCAGGGATCCTGTTATTTTGCCTCAGCCGGTATCTTCAGCCAGTCCTGTACTGGCACCCCAGGCCTTGGTCTTTGATTCCCCACCCACCCCTGGTCAGCAGCCCCACCCCTCTCCTGCTGGGGCCACAGGCCCCGCACCCCAGCCCTTGGGGGGTCAGCATGCCAGTCACCTGGGGGCCTCCTCAGTCCTGACGAATCCGTTTCCGGGGAACAATTATGTAGCTCCTAGTT
This sequence comes from Magallana angulata, assembly GCF_025612915.1. Lineage (NCBI taxonomy): Eukaryota > Metazoa > Mollusca > Bivalvia > Ostreida > Ostreidae > Magallana > Magallana angulata. Next base: position 79,994,448 of record NC_069112.1, on the reverse strand, counting down.
CGGCCCAGCTCACCGATTTGCAAGTGCAGGGCTCTACAACGCAGACCTCTACGACCCAGGGACAGATTGTAGTGACATCTAGTGGGGGGACTTCCACCTCGGGGCAATTACACCAGTCACATGTCGACCCAGGCTATGCACATACCACGCCCTACCCCCTCCCGGGCTATCAAACTGTAGTTAGCCCTGATGGCACCCCCTGGGGCCTGTTCGTACCTCCATCTAGCAGCCTTGGTTACCCTGCCCCTGCACCTGTGGTGCCGCCCCAGCCTTATTATTTTAGACAGGAGGGGGGAGGTAGAGTAGCTCAGGTTTACCCACAAATGTACGAGTCCTCTCCCAGGGAGACCGGGGTACACTTTCTTAATCCTAGCATACATGCTCATGCCCCACAGCAACCCAATGGCCCCCCACCCAGGGACCTTTCACCTGATTACGGGAGAACCCAGGCCCCCGCTGGGCCGCCCAGTTTGCTGACCCGGCAACATCGTCCACCCTTTGCATTACCTACCCAGCCCTTGCCCCACCCTGTTACCACTACCACGCGCCGCACATTACGCAGTCACGGCGATAGGCCACCGGCGCCCCGTAGCAAGCCAAAGTACAAGGACCTGCGGTATGATGGCAAATCCAGCTGGAAGGCGTTCCTTCATAAGTTCGTGAGGCTCTCGCGCAGCCAGCAATGGACCAAGGCCGAGCAACATGACCAGTTCTGCTTTTTTCTGGAGGGCGCAGCCAGCGAGTATTATACTCTCCTACTGGAAGTCTGTCCCCGTCCACGGTTTAAGGACATCCTCAAGAAGTTTAACAAGCGCTTTGGTACCTCGGCTCCGGATCTCACCCACCAACTCAATTTCCAATCTGCAACGCAGAACAGCGGTGAGTCCCTGAGAGAATGGGCAGATCGTGTGCTCACATTAGCCACACGAGCTTTCCCCCAGTTGCCAGACATTCAAACCCAGGCCATCCCCCGCCTATGCTATGGTGCGGAAGATGTTGACGCTGGCCTGCATGCGCTGGATGGCAGCCCTAAGACGGTCGAGGAGGCATTGGACAGAATGCAGTATTACCAACATTCGCGCCGCAGCAAGCCTCACCGGCATGCGACAGTGAGGGAGTTGACAGAGGAGGCCGCTTGGTCAGAGGGAGTGGAGGCAGACAGGAAGTCTAATGATGAGATTGCGAGCCGTGTATCTAAGCTAGAAGAAGCCCTGAGGGAGAAGAGAGACACCCCCGCCTTGTCAGAGAGTAAAGAGGTGCAGGACTTGAGAGGACGGGTGTATCAACTGGAGATGGCCCTGAGGGAAGCCGGAGGGAAGCTTGAGGCCACCCCATCACCTATGAGTAAGAGTGGGGGTCCCAGGGAAAGTATGTGCTACGGGTGCGGTGAAAGGGGACACTTCCGTCGGGAGTGCCCTTTGGATAATAGGCGTAGGTCAGATGGAGGGGTGGGTGGGGCAGAGAGACACCCCCACCCAATCGAGGTGCCAATCCAGCAGAGGGGAACCACGGAGGACCTAGGTTCAGGAATAGATCCTCCAGTGAGAATCGGCCTTCAGGAGCCGTGCGCATGCTGACCCCGGATAGAAGTACGGAGGCAGGAAGGCACCCAGTAGATGATAGAGTTCAGGGACAACCTACGGAGAAGTCAAGCTGTGACCAGCAAGTAGCTGAGGCCCGCTCTTGCATTAAGAGCGGGAAGGCACGTAGTGGGCTGAAGGTGAGATTTGAGCGGTCCAAGTCACCCGATCTGTTTTCTGATGATGAACCTGTGGTTCCGGGGAGGGGATTCTCAACTCCAACCGACCAGAGTCCTGAGCGTGTGCCGGATTTCAGTGTAGAGATTGCCGAGTTTAGGGAGACTGAGGTTGAGGTCATGGAGGACATTGAAGAGGACTGGATGCCCCAGTCCAGTGAGACGGCCGGGGAGGTAGAGGACCTGTGTGTGGTGGTGGGGCAGGTACGCCCACAGACCAGTTACTCGGTTCCATTGAGGATCCAAGGGTTATCTATAGAGGCCGTGGCGGACACCGGGGCAGAGGTTAGTGTCCTAGGGAAGATGTTTTATGACCAGCTAGAACAAAAGCCCCCTATTAAAAGGCATGTTACCTTGCTGCAGGCAGGACACGGAGCGAGACTTAAGGGTTTTGTAGCAGGACCATTTGATTTTCGTGTGGGCCAGCGCACACTTAAGGTTGACCTGTATGTTGCTCCTCTCAAGGACCAGATGCTACTGGGGATGGACATCATGAGAGACCACGGTGCTCAGCTTGACCTGAGGCATGGGATACTGATTCTCGGCGGTGAGACAATTCAGATGACCTATGGACGGGGGAATGCTCGGACGGAAGCCAATGTGACTTTGGTGAGGAAGGTTCGAGTTCCTGCAGGCTCTGTAGTCATGTGCCCTTTTAGGCTAGAGAGAAGACTGTCAGATTACCTGGTTGTGCCAAGGATTGAGGACTTGTCGGATGCCGTACTCATGCCACATACGTATCACGCTGCGGGAGAGGCGTCCCTGGCTTGCTTAGTTAATGCGTCTGGAAAGGATGTGTCCTTGGAGGAGGGCAGTGTTATCGGAGAGGCAGTCGAGGCGGAGCCATACGTGCCGGTGCCCTATTTGATGAGGGAGGTGCGTAGCATGGCTGAGAGTGGGCCCGAGGGCACACCACCGGAAGTACCCACCCATTTGCAGGACCTGCTAGAACGATCCTCTGCGGAGTTGAGTGATGAGGAGCGGTCCCAACTTGCTAGCCTGCTGTCTGAGTTCCAAGATGTGTTTGCCCGGAGTGCGTTTGATTTTGGAAACTTCACTGCCCTTGAGCATGAGATTGACACTGCAGATGCACCGCCAGTCAAGGAGAGGATGCGGCGTACTCCTGTGTTCTTTGCGGGCGAAGAGGAGGCGCACCTCAAAAAGATGCTTGACGCTGGAGTGATCCAGCCCTCCATGTCCGAGTGGGCTTCAGCGCCAGTCCTCATCCGTAAGAAGGACGGACAAGTCAGGTGGTGTCTCGACTACCGCCGGTTGAACAATGTCACCCGGAAGGATGTTTTTCCCCTTCCCCTCATTGATGAGTGCCTTGATACCCTCTCGGGAAATGTGTGGTTCTCGAAGCTAGATGCTAACTCCGCATTTCATCAAATTATGATCAGCCCCAAGGACAGAAAGAAAACTGCCTTCATTACCCGGTATGGCCTATTTGAGTTCCGGAGAATGGGGTTTGGTCTCTGTAATGCCCCTGCTACCTTCTCCCGGGCAATGAATTTAGTGTTACGCGAGTCACCAGAAACATCCACAGATACCGAGCTCTATTGCCTCTGTCATCGTCCTGATGACGGAAAGCTAATGGTCCAGTGTGAACAGTGCGACCGCTGGTACCACGGCTTGTGTGTGGGTGTCTCGCCGGAGGACGCCACCACTATGGACCAGTTCGTGTGTCCGACGTGTATGGGGGGAATATCTATTAATAGGGTCTTTTTGTTTTACAGAGATGACGATGATTACGATGAAGAAGAGGCCCCGCAGGCCCCCCCACCACCGGGGGCCGCGAGGAGGAGAGGTTCGAGAGGGCCGAGTTCGACTTGCCCGTTCCTGGGGTGCCTGGTGCGGACCCGCACCATGAGAACTCATGTGACAGTGGCCCACCTACATCCAGTGTTCCGGAGGTCTGTGCCCCCTGAGGCGGGGGCCAGCCTCCGGTACCGCGTGCTTATGTGGATGTCTCACCACCTGCTGGGGGAAGGAGCCACTCCAGAGGACCTGGCGAGGGACGTCCCAACAGGCGAAGTGTTCCAGGAGCCCGCCGCCGGTGTTCCCAGCGATTTGAATCGGGCCATGGAGGCACTGTGCCGGTTCGTGGGGGAGGACCCCCCTCACCGATTTGCCCTGTTCGGTCGGTTACATCCCGCTCTCCTGTTACATTGGAGGGTTCAGGCACATCTAGTTTCCCGGTTGGGCCCGGACCTAAGGAGGGCCTACCGGGAGCTGTGGAGCAACGAGACAGTCAGCGGACACCCCTTGTCACAGTACGGGATGTTGAGGCTCTTGCCACCCCCGCCCCCGGCTCCTTGCCATGAGGACTGGGATGCCCCTGATCCCCCAGTCCTGGGGAGCATCTGCCTGGAGGAGTCCGAGGATGAGGACGCCACTACCCCTCCAGAGAGCTTCAGACAGGAGGAGTCCGAGGACGAGGAAGCGACTACCCCTCGAGAGAGCTTCAGACGGGAGGAGACCGAAGTAGATGAAGCAGCGACCCCGCCCGAGGAGGAGCCGGAGGACTATGGCCCAGACCCGACCTCGTCCGAGGATGAGCTGGTGGGCGCCTTGGAGCCCTGGGACCCCTGGGTTGCAGGAAGAGCGAGGGGAGTAGAGTTCTCTCCGGAGTTCCCCCGCCCGCCACCTGGGACTGCGACAGGAGGGTACATGGCAGTAGACTACCCTCGCGGATATGCTGGAGCCCGCCGGGTCCACATCTTGATCCTGGAGGAGTGGTAGGTACGCGCCCTCCTATGTCCCCCCCCAGACCCTGTTTCCTGGACGGTTAATAGTTGGCGTTTTCTATTGGGCGGAGGCCATCATGTCTTGTATGGCCCCATCTGCCCGTATTTTGAACTCGTAAAAGTGAGGGCTGTTGATCCCAGTATAGATTGGGATGTTGATCCCAGTATTGATTGGGATGGGCGTTACGCGCCCCCTGGTGATGTGTTGGTTGTAAGTCCAGCTTAGTGGAGTGGACGGAGCTGACCCACTGGTAGTGTGGGCCGAGTCCCTTCGAAGAAAACGGAGGGGAGTGTAGTGGTTGTCGACTACTCCAAGGACGAGTTACCTATGATGACGGGCTGTGACGTCACCTGGCGGGAGCCCGTGGCGAAGACCCCGATCACTCTTTGGACTGCTGCCTGAACGAGAACAAGCCGTATTCCAATACAGACCAAATCAGCTATGTATCGGTAAGTTCGGGGCAACCCACATATGATATAGGTGTAAAAACACTATATGTACATAGTTGGTTTGGAGAAAATTCGAGACTTTCCGTTCCGTGTTCGCTGGCATAATTAATTCCACAGGTAGACCCCATTGTACGATATAAACAGCATTTGAACACACCTGTACTTTCATTTCTTACACGAGGAACCATTATCGATCTAAAAGGGTAAAAATATCCTTCGTTTTGCTGCCTCTGATCTATCGTCTGTTCGATTTACGTCACAGTGACGCTTGTCGTTTCGGCATCCTATAGTTTCGACCCCAAGTCGTTTTGGTCCCACGGTTTGGCCTCAGAAAATGAATCATTCAAAAATAAAAAGCTATTGGAATATTTACTTATAAATGTATTTATCATCAACATAGTTTTCTTAATCATTTAATCTCATTTATATTTCAGTTATTTACCGGTATATGCTCAAAGAAAACTTTTTTTTATGTGTTTGCGGGGAAAGGGGGGGGGGGGGGGCTGTGGTTGAATACATCATGAATAATATGAAAATTTCAAACCCAGTGGAAGAAGAAGATGTAGTGGATCCAGGAATTTACGGAGTGGTTGAGGTGGATCCAGTCCAGGAATTTCTGTACAGTGGGTGTGATGGTGTATCTACTTCTGTAACACAAAATGTCATGTACAAAGAGATGCACTTCTAAAACAATCCTGTATGTCTACATATTTCCAAGTAACATTGGTCAGAATTTGTTTTGATAATTATTTAACACTTATGATATTGTATCTTCCTACCCAGAAGCCGATGTACTCTGTGACTTGTTTACAATTTTTAAGAAGTTTCATCAATTTATAATTAGCACGCTGTATTGTTCTGACTGACACCGGAAATCGTGTTTATTTCAGCAGCACAAATATCGCACTTGTTGAACTGAAGTCACTGAACAAAATGTCATGAATAGTCGGCATATGCATTTCAATCAAATCAAATTATAAACGTAAAATTGAATGAAATTAGAAATCTGACCGCCATTGCCATTATATAGAGATATTAAAGAAACGATAAACATTTGCGACAATTACCATGCATGCGCCGATTATGAAACCTTTTCTCCAGGGGGGGGGGGGGGGTCCAAAGGATAACTGTGTTTGCCCGGGGGGGGGGGGGGGGTCCGAGACATTTTTGCGATAATTTATTAAATTTTCATTTTTCCGGGGGGGGGGGGGGGGATCTAGATCTGCGCATGCCATGATATAGATAGACTATGCGATGAATCTTATAATCTTAAAAAAGAGTTTCTTTTCCCTAGCCCGTTTTTCTAATTTACAAATAATACACACAAATAGAGAGCATTGATAGAAAGATAAAGAGGGTACGGAGATATAATAAACGTGTGAAATCAATCAATCTGTTTGAATATATGGTACTGAGAAGGGGTTCGATGAAACATATCACCAATATATTTCTATTACACTTTGATGAATTATGAAATAATTAAATAAATTGACCTATATTGTGTTAAAACACAAGAGGCATGCACGAAACTAGAATTTGTTTTTAGAAAGTGTGTGTGTGTGTGTGGGGGGGGGGGGGGGGGGTATTTGTTTGCCGGGTTTGGGTGGGTTGGAGGTGGGTTAAGGGGGAATTTAAGGGGAGGAAGTTCAAAGGTGCTGATTCCGTGCATGCTTACAATGTTTAATTTAATTTATGATGATTTGTTTTAAAAGTAAAATGAGAATAGTGTGAACAAAAAATGATTCTCTGCTAGCTGTCACTGACAATTAACGCGTTATATCTTGATCTGTACACATTCCATTAACATAGGCTTACTGCATTATATACGTAGAATAAAGCGCTGATACTGTTTATACATTTAAGCGGAATACGATGTACTTTACTCAGTTAACTCCTGACTTTGTGCTGGGGGGGGGGGGGGGGAGGGGGGGGGGGTCCTTATCTCGCCAGCGCTGGTCAGGATATGACCCTCACTTTCGATACATTTATTTATTTATCATTGTATTATTTTATCATTGTATACATGTTGTAAGTCATTTATAAGCATACACTGGAATCACGCCATCATTTATAGACCTATATACTGGTCACTCCTGTCTTTGTACTTTGGAAAGGGGGGGGTAGGGGGTCTTTATCGTGCCAGCGCCTACAATGACACGGCATACTCTTCAACCAACAAAGCTTACAGGCACGTAGCATCGAATGGGGGGGGGCGGGTCTGCCCCCTCCCCATTTTATTTTAAGCGGAAACTTTTATTAGATCTACATAAGTAAAAAAAAAAGAAGATAAAAATTCAATGGAACCCCCCCCCCCCCGCCCCCCGCACAGTTTTTTTTAAAAGTATGTCCCTATATAAAAAATGATAGGGGTAAATTAATAAGAATACCAGAAATACTGATTACGATGTTACAATGCTTTGCTTGTCTAGAAATTTTGTGGGTTTGTCCCCCTCCCTCGCTCTCAAAAACGATCCTACGGGCCTTGGTCAAGGAAGACCGTGTCCGACATCTCTTGACGTGGCATTACGTGTCATCGTATACTAGACAGTAGTTGTAAGTTATTCATCTACATGTTGACTGCGATGTCATGACTCGGAGTAAAAGGGAAATAACTCAACCTATTTACTTCTTCAGCTAGATACACATAACGTACGTCTCTCTAAATTCTCTCTCTCTCTCTCTCTCTCTCTCTCTCTCTCTCTCTCTCTCTCTCTCTCTCTCATGGCTTGTTTTTTTAAGTAAAACATAAAATATTATGACATAAATCTTACAGACAAAAATAAAATAAAATGACTTGAAACCATTCAAATTCAGATGCTCTGGTTACGCTTTTATTGTTGAAATCTCTGTCTGACTCTCACTCCTATTACTGACCCATATATCTGTTCCAATAACAGAGGCGTGTTCAACAGAGTGAGCATTCGCCAGCGCTCGCCAAAATCCCCTATACCCGCAACACAAAATTTAGCGAGCGCTCGCGAGCGTATTCTTTGCTCTCTCTATACTATTTTATGCAGAATGTTCTTTAAAATTGGCTCGATATACTAAGTTTTAATTCAAAACAAACACCAATTCATTTTTTTTTCAAATCTTGGTAATGCAAACCAAGAGCATTAAACATGGCTATGGTTTTATCAAGCAACCCAATATTTATATTTTCAACCACGTGTAGAGTGGTTGAACACGAACGATAACACTGTTCAAAATATCATCGTTTATTTCAAAACAACCGCCAGAGGATGAACTAATACATATATCATTATATAGTTTCATGCTTTAACATAAATCAAAGTAGGATGGAAGCACCTCTTGATTTATTACATACTTAGCAACGATAAAGAAAACATTCCGAACACATTCGCAGGGGTGAACTAGAACCATCAGTTGACCATTACACATGCCATGGAATACATGTATATACGGGTAAAGTAGCACTATTACACAGGTATTTTGCTATCATAATGGCATACACGTAATAATAAAGTAGAATTATTTACACGTGTATTTTGCTATGGAATACATGATTGTGCAAATAAAGTAGCACTATTACATGTGCATCTTGCTATGGAAATATGTACGAGTGCTTGCACTAGTGCACGTGTATTCAGTAATTAAGTTTATAAACAGTCATTTAATCAAAGATGCCGACGTTTTAATGAAAGATCAATATTAGTTTTGAATTAAGCACCACTAGTATTAACGATAACATGTATGTGAAGTCAACAAGCGACATTACTACTGTTTCAAAATAATCATTTTGTAGGTCACAATACATTCCCTGAGATCCATCCGACGGAATACAGGACACTACTGGCGGTTGTGGGGTCAAAAGAAACAAATCCACTGAACAACGAATATTTCTCAGTGGAAAGTTGGAGGGGGGTGTTTACTCGTGGGATCCGAGCTATATTTCCGGTAACTATACTATGGGAATTCGCCAGGGAGGGATGGAGCACCTTGGCTTTGATCTGCGCATGAAATGCATAAGATTACTAATGAATTTGGCTAAAAGTCGACGGGATTTCGAACATTGAATACAATATTTGTTAATAAATTTTATGTTAAGTGCAGAAATTATTTAAAGAGAATAATTTTGGTCAATTTTACTGATGTTCTGTAAGCAAGTTATCATTTATCGACCCAAACACAGGTCACTCCTGATCGAGGGCGGGGGGGGGGGGGGGTCTTTATATCATGTCAATGTCTACCTTCGCTTTATATATTATCATATCATATCATTGTATACATGTTGTAAGTTGTTCATTAGCATGTTGAAATGTTACTGTCTGTCTGTCTCTTTCTCTCTCTCTCTCTCTCTCTCTCTTTCTCTCTCTCTCTCTCTCAATAAGATAACAAAGAAACCACGTGGTAACTGGGATGAAAATTTAATACTTATTGCGTCAATCTTGTAGAGGTTTTCGTCTTCTTCTTACGAGAACGGTAGTTTTTTTTATGGCGCCTGTAAAGTGCGAAACAAAATCGAAACGAAACGAAACGAAATCGAACGAAACAAAAGTAATATCAATTTTGACTACATAAAAGTGAAAATAAATTCATAGAAATTTTTGAACCATAAAATATAAGGGCGCCTGTAAAGTGCAAAACGAAATCGAAATATTTTTTTTAAAAGGGAGCGCCCTGGAATTGATATGCGCATGAAATGCATAAGATTACTAATGGATTTGGCAATAAGTCGACGGGATTTGGATTATATAAGCGTGTTTTACTGTAATTGATTTTATGTAAAGTACAGAAATTATTTAAAGAGAATAATCTTGGTCATTTTTACTTATGTTCTGTAAGCCAGCCAACATTTATCGACCCAGACACTGATCACCCCTGACGTTGAGCTTAGAGCGGGTGGGGGGGGGGGGTGGAGTGTGTGTCTTTATACCGTATCAGTGCCTTGTTGTAAGTTATTCATTAGCATGTTGAAATGTTGTCTGCCTGTTTCCCTTCTCTCTCTCTCTCTCTCTCTCTCTCTCTCTCTCTCTCTCTCTCTCTCTCTCTCTCTCTCTCTCTCCTTCTCTCTCTCTCTGTCTGAATAAGATTACAAAGAAACCACGTGATAACTGGGATGAAAATATAATACCTGTTGCGTCAATCCTGTATTAGTGTTCGTCTTCTTATTACGAAAACGATATCAGTAGTAAATTGCATGAAGAATTTAATGGTATTAATTGTTTTCACAGAATTTGCGTATAAATAAGGTAAATTAGTCGACAACTAGCGCATGTTTTTCTGCGCAATAAATATTCAATTTTTTCAATGGCTGGCCCTGTAGCTCTCCGGTCTGTCGATATTTTTTTCCCCGGAGAGCTACAGCTCTGCAGCTACTATGAACCGAGTGCACATTTATATACTGGAATGAAAAAATAGTTAAATTTGATACTAGTTAAACTATTTCTTTGCTCTATAAGTCTATATCGTATGGTGTTCCGATGGGGCCACTTCGACCTTCGCACTTTCGCCTTTAGGTCGAGGTGCGAGAGTGCGAAGTTGCGAAGGCGAAAGTGCGAAGGTGCGACGGCGAAGGAACGCAAGTGCGAAGTTGCGACGGCAAAGCGCGAAGATGCGAAGGCGAAAGTGAGAAGTTGCGAAGGCGAAGAAGTATGGTGTTCCGATGGGGCCACTTCGACCTTCGCACTTTCGCCTTTAGGTCGAGGTGCGAAGTTGCAAAGGCAAAAGTGCGACGTCGAGGGAGCGAAAGTGCGAAGATGCGACGGCGAAGCGCGAAGATACGAAAGTGCGAAGTTCCGAAGGCGAAGAAGCGATACTACTATCGCTCCTTCGCCATCGCAACTTCGCACTCTCGCCTTCGCATCTTCGCACTTTCGCCTTCGCCTTTTTATAATTGTGGAGCTCTCTATCGTTTAATGACAATTTTAGCTGTATAAAAGGACATCTGAGGCAGACAATGAACAATGAACCGGACAATGGTTCCGAGACATATTTCGTAGATTTAATTATGGATAATTAATAAAACTAAATTTTCCAGGAGGATGGGATCCGGACCCTCTCTCCCCCTTTTCTGCATGTGTGAAGTTATTAATATTGAATTTTCCGGGGGCGAACCCTCTCCCCCACTAGATCCATACATGAGCAAGGAGTGTCGCATAATGAAACTAGATGTAACTGTTTTTGATCCTCGGTAAACAGACAGCTCGTAAGTGACAGGAGTCTGGAAGTGCATATGTATAATTATATTATGGCGGACATTACATTGTAGATGGAGTATATAATAATTAGGCAATGCCAGCACTGGTAAACATATGTCACATATACACATTAAAATATTTATAAACATTCATAGTAAGCACCATGGCCTAGCGCATGCGTACCAATCATATCATGGATTTCTCGGAAAACCTTGGCGAGTACGGTGCCTGCATCAAATCCTATGTAATCGACCGAGATTTTCTGAATACTATCAAAAAAGGCGAGGGCGAAAGTGCGAAGTTGCGAAGGCGAGAGTGCAATGTTGCGAAGGCGACGGAGCGATAGTAGTATCGCTCCTTCGCATTCGCACCTTTGCGCTTCGCCGTCGCATCTTCACACTTTCGCAGTCGGAGATTTTATTAAATATAATTAATAAAATTAAATTGTTCGGGGGGATGGGATCCGGACCCTCTCTTCCCTTTACTGCATGTGTGAAGTTATTAATATTGAATTTTCGGGGGGGGGGGGGGGGGGGGGGGCTTCTCCCCCTCTAAATCCATACATGAGCAAGGAGTGTCGCATAACGAAATTAGAATGCATATTATTGTGTTTGATCGACGGTAAACATACAGCTGGTAAGTGACAGGAATCTGGAAGTTCATATGTATACATTATGGCGGACATTACATTTTATGAGGAGTATATAATGACTAGGCATATCCAGCACTGGTAAACATATATATCACATATACGCATTAAAATATCTATAAACATTCATAGTAAGTGCAATGGCCTAGTGCATGTGTACTAATACCGAGCGCAGCGAGAGGCAGGCGAAGCCCGCCTCGCGAAGCGAGGATTAATTGTAACAAGTATATGTATAAGGAAATCAGTGAAAAATGAAAGTTAAATCAGGGGTACTAAGGCCAAAAAAAAAAATTCTTCCAGCCCTTGCAGCAATGTTAAGGCGTTCTGATGCTAAAATACGGCTGGAAAACGATATAATTTGAATCACCGCAAACATACTTTGACCGGGATTATTTCTCAAAATCTATGTTACATTTATTGACACTGATGTTAAACATTGGGTGCTTTCAGAGTATTTCCAGTGGTACCAATACCTGTTTGTCCATGGTAACAATTTCTGCCATTGGTTCCATTGGACCAACATATACTCTGAACGAGTTTAGGGGAATTGTGGGAAATTTACCAATGTTAACAATGGCACCTTTATTGTACCATTAACACTGGCTAATTATTTAGCGGAAAATGTCAAACCAAGATGCAATATTTTTGCTTTGTTGATCATAATGCACTAAAAGGATATATTTAGAAATATAATTTGTTTGTAATAATTTGTAAAGTATTTTTTTCTTACATTTTTTCTTCTTCTGCAAAACATGCGTAGATCTTTGATAAACATGGCTAGAGTGGGTCATTACTATGTGATTACTATTATACTGCCATTACATATACACCCGATGATTTTAATACCGTTTGTCCAGGGACACATTTGAAAGTCAATGCTATGTTAATTCCAACAACAATTTAAAGGACCCTACCCCTAATGTTGATTAAACAAAAACATCGTGTTTTGTGGAAACTACGTTTGAGAGCTTTCGATGTATATGACTGGCCGGTTTAGAACATCTATAAAAGAAATGTTTTCATAGAGTATATTCTCAACCTTAGGAAATATTAAGGCCGAATAGATAGCCTACATCACAAGCAAGAAACTGGAGGAACTTAATTTCAAAATGTTTTTCGTGCTTTAGATTGCAGTCATAATCCAACCAATGTCCCTAAACACCTGCAACATGCCTACATATTGTACATATACGGAAATAATTTTTATTCAGTTGTACTTTTGTTATGTTACAATGTTTATAAATCATTGTTCAGCTAAATCAAGATTTAAGGTGGAGAAAGCTGTAAAATTATTCTGTTGCCTTCAATGCATACACAATATCCGCCATTTTTGTGACGTCTTAAAAAAGTTACCATCGCTAACAGAGCTCTAGATCGTCTGCAGAAATGTCTACCTATGGTAAATTTTATCGGCAAACATTGGTACCGTTGGCATACCAATGGTAAAAAAAATTACCCTTGGTAACTCCTGTCTGCCAACGGCAGTACTCTGAACGCACCCATTATATTTGATGCATTTTTGTGACGTCATATGTTCTTTGTAGTCACGTGACGAGCTAATTCTTACACGGCAAATAATTTATTCAAATCGCATCGGCGCAGGTGATTAATGACATTAAATCATACATATATTTAAGATCAAAGGCCGGAACGGCCACAAAGGCGTCGAACAGACATTTTCTTTTATATAGAATGATATCAATAACTTGAATTTCTGTTAATTTAATAGCGACTTCGTATTTCAAATAATTTTAGACATAGAATAAAGAAGTATATGAATTATGTTTTGTGCTGCGTTAAAAACAAAAATACGTTTATTTTCTTATAAAATAGGTATTGGTGCTTTTACAATTCAATAACTCATTATGGTTACAAAATTCGAAAAAATTTCAAAGTTCAAAAATAAATTATTTTTTTTAAACAATTTTTACAAGTTCATGATTTGAATACATAAACAGTATGTTCCTATTATAATAACAAAACATACTTTTATTTATTTCAATTCCCGTTTGAAACAAGATTCCCTATGGTACGGTTGTTTACAAACAAATACAAACAAATACACAACACGTGCTATTTAAAATGCTCGACCAGACCAACTACATTATTGTGTTTATTTTTAGCAACAAAATCACTAGATACGTTTATTGCTTACATTTATTTTGGAGACCGTGCCCGATAACAAATAAATTTACATCGCAAATTTTATTTCTATCCAATTAAAATGTAAGCGATAAACTAAAATAATATTCAGTGAATTTTTACACCTGATGGTATTCATCCGCCATTTCTTGATTAAGCAAATTTATACTTATGCAATGAGTTGTCAATAACCAGGTAAGCAAAGTTGTTTTCTTTTGTACACAATGTAGTTTCATAAATGGAATAACAATCTTGTAATACGTTTAATACTTTAAGGAACTTATTTCTTATGCGCATTTAAAAGGCGGTGCAGAGCATGAATTTGGACGATTGTCAATCCAGACGATCGCTATTAGGCTGTCGAACATTAGCTCGACGCCTTAAAAAATCATTTCTTAAGTCATATACTTTGAAGTTCTTGCTTGGGAAGAAAATTAATTTTCGTTTATGGAAGATATTGTTAAAACTTTCCATAAAATCATCAAAATAATGCACATTATTACTAATAAAAGGCGATTTACAAACAAATGGGGTAAATCCGGTTTCCCAAGCACGATTCACATTAGTACTTATATTCTCTACCAATTTTACGTTAAATATTCTAAAATTGTGTTGATCTTTCATCTGCGCCAAGCTGGTTTTAGATGCATTAAAATTTACACGTAGCAGGGAGAGTGTCCAAACCACTAGTTTGTAAATAGTCTTTTACTTCAAACGAAGCTTTAAAACTGCCGATTATTTGATACTGGTTTTCAATAGAGGGCGAAGCCCTCTCACGGGCCCGAAAGGCCAGTGAGAGCAAAGCTCTCCCCATAGACAACACGTGTATATATATATATGTTTAAAAATAGAAATTACACTCTATACCTTTGAAGTTGAAAAACTTTTCCAAGATGGAGGAAAAAAGAATAACTTCACGCGCAGTGACATCACCGGCATCCATGTTGAATTTGAATCTCGTACTATTTTCACGTTTGGTGATAATTTATCAGCTTTGTTTAATGAGTGATAAATACATTCAAACTTACCTAGTGTGTTCTTGAAAAATTAATTCCTAATTAAGAAAACAAATTTTCGTTTCCTACAACTTTCAACAGTTAGATCCGATCACATGAATTTCAGGACATCTAATTGGACAAAAAACGTGTTTCAAGAGTGAAGCAGTTTTAATTTATTGTTATTAAAATATAACATCATATTTGAATAAAATTTGCTTTCTGATAACTATTTGAAAACACCAAAGACGATTTTTCTCAAACTTTCATTTGAAATTTCGTTTTTAGGTTTCATCTCAAATCGTAGCCTAACATACTCATACCCAGGTCATTTCGTACCCAGAATTCAAATCAATTATTAAAATCAAAAAAAAATTAAGTTCCGACCAATAACTAAATCAATATAAAACAAAAGATAATAAAAACTTAATTTTGTAGACATCCTAATCTTTGACAGACACATTATAAAATATTTCCCCATTCTAATTCACCCCCCCCCCCCCCAAAAAAAAATGTGTAAACCATTCGTATATGATTAAAAAAATACAATAAATATTCAAATTACTCCCAATCTGTCATAAAAATAAAAGCAAATAGGGAGATTATTTGGAGCAAGATGAATTTTAAAGTATGTATAATAGGAAGTACTGATCTGCATTCACAATCATAAATATGCATTGCACACTAAATGTTAGTCATTTTTCAGACAAACTCAGATTAAATTATACACCCCGGTATGTAGAATATACATGAAGGACATCATCTGCACCTTATGATGTTAATTAGTTAGGGTACTATCTCAATTCTCTAGTTTAAATGCACAAATCAATCATTGAATGGTTAATAATTCAGTGTTTGGATGACAAATTTTAGTAAAATTAAGGGACCAAAAATAATCTTAATATCTGTCCATACAAGTGAAATATTCTCAAGATAAATTGATTTTCTAATTTTAAGGTGGAATGTCCCTCTGATAAGAGAGATAACTTCTGTAGAAAATAATATCACTTTGTTTCTGTTAACTCACAATTATTAATGCATGTAACAACAAAGGAGGTGGTGCATGGTCCCAATTTATGTTGGAAGGCGATACACTTATTTGAATTCAAAGATAGAAAAAGATAATTAAAACTGAACTCCATGGCTCTTTTGAAGCAGGGGGGCAAAAAAGTAAAGAAAACTTTTACATTTATTACAAGAAATGTATCATAATGATAAAGTATTTATGAGGCAATATCTACATGACTATTCCTCCACCTCTCCCCCCCCCCTCCCGATGGATTAATTCTTTTTTTTAAATATAACTAAATTTTATATACTTGTTCAGTACATGTACGGTACATGTTTGATGTTTTAGGCCAGAGAATATTTGGATTGAATATTTTTATTTCTCTATCTATAGCTCGTTCACATAGCTGAATGAATTATAATTGGGAAAAATGTGACCTAGACATTACAAATTCTAGACTTAGTTGAAATCGTTTAATTATAACTTATAACATTTCAAATGTTTAAAATTGAATAAAGCTTTTCTATTCTGAGGAAGCAGATATGGGAAACCAAAATGAAAAAAAAACCTAATATCTCTGCTCATTTGATTCAAGGCAGTATATCCCTGTATTGCTACATGTATCAAACCAATTACTGGAAGATTATTCACTTGATCCCCTTTTTGTGTTACATATAACAAAATGCTCTGGTTTACATTTTTAGGATTTCTTAAATATATATATATCCATTTACTATTATCTTATCCAAATTTAAAAAAGAAAACCTTTTCTGAAATTTAAGAAACTGTGGCAATTTTCCTTGCACTGTATGTAAAACATGTATGTAAAACCTTCAATAGTCTATGATAAAGAAAGATAACTCTTGTTGATTGAAGCAATTTTTGTTGCAAACCTATACAACAAAGTGCTATTCTGAACTAAAATGCAGCGCTTCAATATGTTTTGTAATATGAATTGAAAATGTATATAACTATATATTATTTTCATATACATTTTGGATTTTTAATTTTATGCTGCGATGGTAAAATTTTGTTTTTTCTAATCACTATGTCTAGTTTTCTTCATATCATGATTAGACATTTTATCAATTTTTGAAAAATCTAGCAGCGCTTCATCACTTAATATTTGTTTCATATGAATCGATTGATATTGACTTTGATGAAAATCAATATGAAATTTTTTTAAAAATTTATGGCAAAATTAATAGCAGAGGGATATTACACCTTAAAAAAAATATACGTCATTACTCTCTAATTCATGTTTTATGCATACATTTAACATGTTTAAAATAAGGGAGTAATAAGTTAAAATACTTCATGCTGGGAAATTATCCAGAGATCTGCGATGTATATACTACATGTAGCAGCATCCAGGTACTATCCAATGTATGTATAAATTACTTCAGACATGACAATAAGACATCAAAATAATACAGCTGTATATTATTATAATCAAAATAATGTTTAGCTGTCCCAAGATTTTTTGCTTCATTATTAGTTATTCATAAATATCCCTACCTTTGCTAGCCAAGGGTTTGTGATCTACAGTAGCGGCGCGGATCAGAAACCCTTGGCTTACGAAGATGAACTATTTCAGGGTTTTAACAATATTTATTTACATACCAGAATGAAAATTTTGGTTTTTGTATTTGAATTTCCTTGCTCTCTCTCTCTCTCTCTCTCTCTCTCTCTCTCTCTCTCTCTCTCTCTCTCTCTCTCTCTTGTTCGGCTGAAAAAGCGACTGTTAAATAAAAATATATGGAGATTTGTATTGCAAATGATATAAAATAAGAACTGGATGATAGCATTTGAAAAGTGTGTGAGGTGTTCCAAGAGACTTCTGAATGGACAAAAAAGATAAATCTCCATACGAAATCTGTTTTTCATTCCTGTGAAAATCTCTGAGTAAAAAAAAGATGATGTTTTAATGAAGGATTTCATTTCCAATTGTATTTCTTTTAGCTGTGTACGTTTCTATAACATTGTCAAAATGTGATGGAAACAGTAACATGGGGCAGACTATAGTCTATAGCATATCAGGGCCGGGCTTGAACAAATTTAGCAAGCAATAAGATTAGAGTCCAAAACAGAGCCATAAATAACATTTATGTCTCTGGTCCAAACAAAACAATTTATGAAATGACATGCCAGAGATGATGAATGGGCATATACCGATCAAGCCCCATTTATATTGGCTTCGCCCTCCAAACGGTAACACCGTAAAACATAATATGAATCAATTCTGTACGTCTAGCATTAACGGCAGCATCTCTGTAAAGAAAACATGCGGTTTTATAGTGGCTTGATATAATTCACTTTTAACGGTAAGATACATTCCCTGAGAACTATCGACAGGAATGCAGACCGTGACGTCAAAGTTAATAATGACGCCATATCGTATGAAGTAAAGACACGTGGCTTTCTACACATCGCTGTAAAATCCATCGGGAAGCCTTAAGAGGCTGTCCAAGCAAAATTTAGGCAGGGCTTTGCACATGCTATGTCTTGGATTTCAATAAAGTGTTGTGTATCACTTCATTTTAACATGATTGTAATACATGTGAAAGAAAAACTTCATTGTATGCCTAATTAGGTAGAAAAATGTCTATTTTTGAATTTGGAACATGTTTAGTGCAAAAAGGTCACAGAAGTTGTAAAAATATTGTGAAGTTTGATCAGTTGTAAAACTACTTAATTCTATTAAACCTTTTTAAAAATTATATTATTTAGTTTAAACACACTTAGCTCTTTAACTTAGACTGCTTTTAAAGTAGAAATATATTTCAAACAAAAAAATATGCCGTATCAAAGTTGATGTATATTTTGTAAACAACAATTCTGGTATTTTAATGTTAATTTGAAATTTCAATAAAATCCAATACATTTTCATGAAAGGAAAAAATGAGGCATCTTTATAAACCTGAGAAATATGAAATTTCGAGAAACAAAAATAAATTCAGTGGGAAGAGCATCGGTCTCTAAGAAGCAGTTGCACAAAGTTACCCTATTTTTAACATTGAAAATGAAGTTTTTCCATACATAACGTGTTGTTATTATTGTTAAAAGACAGTGAATGACAGAGTTGATGTCACACATATTGACTATAATTTAATACATGCTTATATCTTTATAATAGGACATGCTTTATGACAAAAGAAATAATGATCACTCATCAAAAAACAACATTTTCATAATTTTAAGCGCAAAAAGGTCATTTTGACAAAAAAGTCTACTAAAACTATTCACAACTGAAGAAAATTAGCTGAACATTTCACTATTTGGATGGTCTAATATACATTCAAATTTTTTTAAGGGTTTTCAGTATTTCATGAAGTACATAAATTTTAGAATAAGGATTCAAAATGTGTTAATCACTGATTAAGGAATAATAATTAATGCAGTGTAAAACTGAATGTATTTTTTAAATTCAATGTATTTGTGTGTTTTCAATAAGTAAACAAACCAATTATAACAATTCCATAATGTACAAATACACATACATATATCAAATCATTTCTTCTTTAGACTTAGTAGTAACATTTGAATTCGTTATTATCTCTATATTAGTGTCATTAGCAACTTGTTCAAAATGAATGCATACAACTGTTTTGGAATGAGAACTAAGAAATGTGAACTCTACTTTCGGTCGGGTAGTTTTTGGAAATTCTAGGCAGGTGTTTAACTTTTGGGTAAACATTAACATAAATAGACTGGTATACAACAATGATTTAGCCAGACTAAGTCCACAATGAATCTAGCAGAAACGTCAGCCATCACAACCCCCCCCCCCCCCCCTTTTGGATCCCCCATACAAATCCGTTTTATAATCCATGTATGATGAACAGCTAAAATATACATGGGACAGTATGCTTTGAAACAACCCCCCCCCCCTTTAAACCCTATTCCCAAATCAAATCCATGGTCATAAAAGAATCAGTGTGATGTGTCACTCACTACATGGCTGTGTCATTGTATACTAGTTGTAAGTTATTCATCTACATGTTGACTGCGATGTCATGACTCCGTGTAAAAAGGGAGATAACTCAAACTATTTACCTCTTCAGCTAGGTATACATAACGTCTCTCTCTCTCTCTCTCTCTCTCTCTCTCTCTCTCTCTCTATCTGCCAATATTCATCTACCCGTAGTTGAGTGTTACGGTGTTGGTAAGAATGATATTCATAAATATTGGCCTTAATAAACAATTTTAAACAACCTCAACATGTTTACGTATAATGAAATAACCAGCGAATACTGAAGGAGAGTATGCTGTATATAATACGATAAAATATTGAAAGGGTTTTGTTTATATGTTACGGTCCGCTATGCAACATTCTTGTAGATATTAGCTGCAGATTTGTAGCTCCCGGTTTCAGGCAGGTCACATCGGGGGGGGGGGGGGGGTGGGGGTGGATGGAGGGAGGAATTTTTTGTTTTTACCTCTTTAGTGAAGTAGATTTGACTTAATTTTACATGCAAAAAATTGAATTAGCAATCAAAGATGGCAGCACCCCACCCCACCCCCCCCCCCACCCCTCTGTCCCTTGTAATCTACATCTACCGACCATTTTTACCGGATGGTAATCTCAGGTGATAACGGGGCTTAATTTGTACAGGTGTGAAAGCCCCAAGGACTTTCTACCTGAAGTCATGGACTATATTATTCTCTGTGCACCGAGTTCACATTTATACACTGGAATGACAAAATACTTAAAATTGATATTAGTGAAAACATTATATTGTTCTATATATCTATATGAAGGGATTTTATAACGGATGTGAACCCAAGCAAACAGTTGAACTGTTCTTCAGCGAAGTTTGTGTTTTCCGAATTGTTCATGGTTCTAAACAAAAGTGAATACATGCAGTACATTGATGCTACTAAAACAAGACGATAGGCCTGCAGGCTGTACCGCTCACCTTGCTGGGTATTATAGCCCACACACAAACCTGTCGGGAGTTCTATATAAACATTTAATTAAACTTCGTTCTAGAAACAACAAATCTAAAACATAGTTACGGACACCATATCCTACCTGGAACAAGCTTAAGGACTATGTCACTTTTGATGTTGGTGAAATTAGTAGATAACTAGAGTAAAAGGTGGGTCGACGATTCTAATGATTATAAAACCACCATTGCACCTAACTGCACCGAGTAAACGTGTATTGGGTGTCATGAAATTTAACAATTTAAGAATAAAAATAAGAATTTTTTGGTCATCTAGATTAATTAAATCAGTAATTTCAATTCAGTGTCAAAAAGTTAAATTTAATATTGTTAAATACTATGTATAATTGTACTATGATCAATTTGTAATAGGAACTCGTATCATGAGGTTAAAAAATTTTGGAAGAAGGCTTGATGATTGATTTTATCTAATATGCCATCAGTTTTGATTTAGTTTCAGTAGAAGAGAAGCTTTTAAATATCTTATACTTTCTTCTATATGTTCATGTTGTCTCTACCTTAGAGTAAAATATCCCCTAGGACAAGAGACATTAACGGATCTGGTTCACTTCCCTAAGAGCTGCTTGGTCCGATTTTTTTTGTAATTACAGTATCAATCTTTTTTTCATACAAATCATTTATCTTAGAAAGTTATGGACTTTCTCCTATTTACACCAGCAGAATCAGTCTCCTGTCAAAGTTAGAAATATTCAAAGTAAATAAAAAAAAATTATCTTTGGGAAAACGAAAAAAAACAAACCAAAATGCATCACGGGAATGTTTAGAAAAGGAAACTTCATGGTTTCGTCCCCCGAATGATTGGGGTTATTCAATCCGCATGCTATGCGTCGATTGTAAAGAAAGCAGACTTTAGAAATATTAGCAAACAAAACGTACATATGTTTATTTGTAATTTGTCTGATCATTTCGACCTTTATTTAAAGCAATGTCAAATTCGTAATACAACTATACCCGTCTCGTCGTCAGGGGTGAAATTTAACATGAGGCGAAATAACGAGGTACCTTTTAGTGTCGTTTGTTTTGTTAGCAAATTTTGTAAGTATTTTTCTTCATTGGAATTTGGCATAATTGACGGGTAAAAAGAAATACCTTATTGACACTTACACAGAACATAAACAAATCGCACATATCTTTTTATTTTGAAATTATAGCGAGCGACAACGGGTGTGTGACTAGAAAATTCAAACCAGTTGTACATTCATTCAACGGATTTTTTGGCATCAGTTACTCAGACCAGTAATGTCCTGTTTTTACCCGACCAGCAGTTCCCTGTAAATATGGTTTCCACTTTCACGCTCTCACGAGAACAAGCAAGATAAAAATAACAAAAGACTAGGTACATGCATTGTAAATATACTGCTGACACAATGTAATTCCATTGCATAAGACTAACGGAGTTATCGTCCTTTAATCGAGTGATGTCACAATGAATTTCTTACACATTGATACGACATATTTTTGTTTTGGTGTCAGTTAATTTGACCCACAATGCATTTCAAAGCAGATCCACAATGCAATTTCACGCATCGTTAAAGGGGCTCTCATATTCTCGCGAGAATGAAAGTAAACTTTTGAGAAGCAGATAAAATGTTTAATTTCTAGAACATCATGCTTTTAAGTAAATAAAACAGCTTACTTCGCGTAGTTTAATTTCTCCGGATAGTTTTTAAGGAGCCAGACGACACTTAACCGACGTGAACTTTGACGTCACAATAAATGGAATTACTTTAACTCTAACAAGTTATTGTAAATCTGCTGAAATATTACCAAAATCCTATCAAAATCCTGCAAAACTAATGAATGGTGACATTTCTTCAAAGATACTTGTAGGAAACAGCTATAACTTACACTGATTTGGATGAATGCTCATAATTACTTTATGAACTATATTAACATACAATTCTCTCTCTCTCTCTCTCTCTCTCTCTCTCCATTTATTTTTACGTTCTATATTATTTATAAAAAACAACCGCAAATTTTTGACATTTTTTAAAAAGAAATCACGCCTGAGTTGTCAGCCACCCCTCTACATGTGTTTAATATTGAGACACCAGACTGGCTGTCCTACATACTACAGGTAATGGTGTTATACGATACCTGTTGTGTACCTACGATGACGCAAACAAATGTATGGCCACCACCAGACTGTAAGCTGATCAACGTTTGTAAGGTTGTAAAGAGTTTGAATCAGAAATAAAAACAAGATTGAAAAGGCAAAGGCAACCTGCTAGATGTAGCTGTAGTTCTGGTATAGGAAACGGCCGTTGCTCTAAACAAAATGTGTGGTGTTCGAGTATATTCGTAGAAATTGATTTACCCGTGCAATAATGTAAGATACATGTGTAATGTGTTATAGATGTGTATAGTGTATAATGTGTACACGTAATTAAAGGAACTTTCCCCTTGAAGCCATTTGAAAAAGATTTGTGCATCTACATTACAAGTAACATCTATCTGTATTTATACAGATAAACTGCTCTTTATGACCACATTTTATTAACTGATTCGTAGACTAGACACAAAGTTGGTAGGTTAGAGCTCTAGATATATATCAAACGATTAAAAATACCTTTTTCATTCCGAAATCATACGTTCTTTGCAATGCACTCTTTTTATTTTATTTCAATGTCGACATGGAGTTTTAGAAATTGTTATAATCAAGAACAAATTAATTTGCTGTATGTTTCTCGTGTGTTGGTTCTGAAAAATATTGTAGATTCCTTTGTAAATTGCAATTCAAACAAATCTTTAAAACTAATCATGGATAAATCATCTCTATTACATTTCCATTTTTTTTCTCGTTGCATGGGTACAAGTATATTTAACGACAACATTAGATTAATAATAGACCACATTTTTTCCTCCCCCTCTCTCTCTCTCTCTCTCTCCCTCTCTCTTTCTCTCTATCTCTATCTCTCTCTCCATTTATTTTAATCTTCTACGTTATAATAAAAAAGAAAAAAACTGCACATTTTTGACACTTTTTTTTTTTTACAAAATTCCGCCCAAGTTAATTTGTTGTATGTTTCTCGTGTTATGGTCATAAAAAAAAAATGCAGAATGTAGCATCAAATAAAAAGTCCATATAAAAAGTTCAACGGTTAGCTGACTATTGTGAATGCAGTTTATGGTGAACTGTTTCATTTCTAACCTATTCTCAAAAGATCGTATTTAACAGATAACTGAATACATCGTGTGTTTGTCCTCGGTTTAAAGTGATACTTTGTTGAGTTACTAATATACTTTGTATACGTGCAGCATTAAAATGGTTCTGACAAGCATTGTAGATCCCTTTGTAAATTACAATTCAAACAAATCTTTAAAACTAATAATGGATAAAAACATTTCTATTGAATTTCCATTTTTTTCTCGTTGCATGGGTACAAGTATATTTAACGACAACATTAGATTCATCATACAGCACATTCCTCTCTCTCTCTCTCTCTCTCTCTCTCCATTCATTTAATCTTCTACGTTATAAAAAAACTGCACATTTTTGACATTTTATTTTTACAAAATCCCGCCCAAGTTTTCAGTCACCAATTAACTTTTTATAAATATTGAAACATCAGGCTGCCTGTCCTAGATACACCAGGTATTGGTGTTATACGATACATGTTTACATGCAATGATGAGGATAATTTTAAAGGCAGCCAGCAGACTGTAAGCTGATAGGTGTTGGTAAAGTTGGAAATAGTTTGAATTAAAAAACAAAACCAAACAATGAAACAATGAAATAGCAGAATCAAATTGTCTTTAACAAAGCAATGTTTACTGTAGTTGTTGTTCTTGTATAAAAAAACGACAAAAATAACCGTTACTATAAAAACATATATACATAAAGTTTTGCATTTGAGTATATAAGTTTGTAAGAATCGTTAAACCCGTATCATTTTCCCAACAAATCTATAATTTGTTATAAATGTGTATAGTTGTACACTCATAATCAAAATAACAGACCCCTTACAATCATTGGATTTACAAATTTGCATCTCCATAACGTGTGACATGTATCTGTATTTATAAAGATAAACTGTTTTTATGACCACATTTTTCATCTGATTTGTAGATAAGACACACATATTTTGTTCGCTTAGAGCTCTAAATGTATATTCAACGATTAAAATACATTGTTTTTAATGCAATACTTTTTTTTTTTTTTTCAATGTTGATATGAATTTTTAGAATGTTTTATAGTCAGGTAAACAATTATATTCTTGAATGTTTCTCGTGTTTCTGTCATTAAATATCCCCCCCCCCCTCTTTTCAGAAAGTGACATAAATTAAAAACTGGTTGAAATCAACCACAGGAAAAACTGTTTATAGTACAAGCAAGCATAGGTGCTTGGGGACACGACCTTCGTTTAATGGTTTCCTCAAGCTCAATGGTTGACAACTGTGAATGCAGTTATTGTAAAATGTTTTATTGTTAACTTATTTTTAAAGGACCCTATTTAAAACACAGTTGAATGTATCGTGCGTATTTGTGCTCGGTTTGAAGTAATACTTTGTTGAATTACCATTCAAACAACATAAAAATGGCTTTGCCAAACTTATTTTAGATATTTTTTTTTCGAATTACAATTCAAGTTTATCTTTAAAACTGAAGTTTAAAACCATCTCCATTGAAATCATATATGTGTCTCGTTGCATGGTTAGTAGTATTTTTATATTCTTTTATATGACTCCATTAATTTTTTTTCCGTCTGTATGTGTTTAATTATGTTTGCTTCTTTTCGAGTCTGTCTTTTGTCCGTGTCAAATAAAGTATATCTCTTAAGTTCCGTTATCAAGAGCCCTCAGTAGAGGGAAGGGGGGGGGGGGGCTTTACATAACACAACACCATCATGATTATAGCAAATAATGACTGAGACACATTTAAAATGATAAAAGAAAAAAAAGGTTTACTTGATCCAGTTTAATGACAATGGTGTCATTGTGATGTAATCATTCTGTACTCCAACAGATCAGAGCTTCTATACAGTCCCTATAATCAAAATCAGTAAACACATGTTTGTGTACAATATACTGAAGTATACTTATTGTGAATAATTGTAACAAACATAGGCATTATTATGCTTTAAATAAATATCTCTACAGATCTAATAGCAGTCAAAATAAATTTGGCTTTTTTAACATCTTAAACGCCAGTACCAATATAAAGCATTTGGGAATAACAACTTGGAGTAAAGAAATGGAATATTCAAAATCTACTGCTTGAAACTGTTACTGATACATCCACACACTCTGGTTAACACATTTGTATTGTTAAAATCGGTGTCTGACTCTCGCTTCAATTTCTGACCCAGGTATCTGTTTTTAAACAGGTGTAATACGGTGTTGTTTTTGCATTCACAATGCTTAATATAAAGACTTAGGCGTCACGTGTATTGAATGCTCTAGACATATTAGGTCAAAATAAACTAATGTACTTCTTTCTATCCCTCTCTGTGTTTCGATGTTTCTTGTATACTTCTATTTTACCTCTCTCTCTCTCTCTCTCTCTCTCTCTCTCTCCATTTATTTCATCTTCTACGTTATAAAAAAAAAACTGCACATTTTTGACATTCTTTTTTTAACAAAATCCCGCCCAAGTTTTCAGTCACCCATTAACTTTTTATAAATATTGAAACATCAGGCTGCCTGTCCTAGATACACCAGGTATTGGTGTTATACGATACATGTTTACATGCGATGATGAGGATAATTTTAAAGGCAGCCAACAGACTGTAAGCTGATAGGTGTTGGTAAAGGTGGAAATAGTTTGAATTAAAAAACAAAACCAAACAATGAAACAATGAAATAGCAGAATCAAATTGTCTTTAACAAAGCAATGTTTACTGTAGTTGTTGTTCTTGTATAAAAAAACGACAAAATAACCGTTACTATAAAAAATATATACATAAAGTTTTGCGTTTGAGTATATAAGTTTGTAAGAATCGTTAAACCCGTATCATTTTTCCAACACATCTATAATTTGTTATAAATGTGTATAGTTGTACACTCATAATCAAAATAACAGACCCCTTGCAATCATTGGATTTACAAATTTGCATCTCCATAACGTGTGACACATTTATAAAGATAAACTGTTTTTATGACCACATTTTTCATCTGATTTGTAGATTAGACACACATATTTTGTTCGCTTAGAGCTCTAAATGTATATTCAACGATTTAAAATACTTTGTTTTTAATGCAATACTTTTATTTTTTTTTTTCAATGTTGACATGAATTTTTAGAATGTTTTATAATCAGGTAAACAATTATATTCTTGAATGTTTCTCGTGTTTCTGTCATTAAATACCTCCCCCCCCCCCTTTTCAGAAAGTGACATAAATTACAAACTGGTTGAAATCAACCACAGGAAAAACTGTTTATAGTACAAGCAAGCGTAGGTACTTGGGGACACGACCTTCGTTTATTGGTTTCCTCAAGCTCAATGGTTGACAACTGTGAATGCAGTTATTGTAAAATGTTTTATTTTTAACTTATTTCCAAAGGATCGTATTTAAAACACAGTTGAATGTATCGTGCGTATGTGTGCTCGGTTTGAAGTAAAACTTTGTTGAATTACCATTCAAACAACATAAAAATGGCTTTGCCAAACTTATTTTAGATATTTTTTTTCGAATTACAATTCAAACTTATCTTTAAAACTGATGTTTAAAACCATCTCCATTGAAATCATATATGTGTCTCGTCGCATGGTTAGTAGTATTTTTATATTCTTTTATATGACTCCATTATTTTTTTTTTCCCGTCTGTATGTTTTTAATTATGTTTGCTTCTTTTAAAGTATGTCTTTTGTCCGTGTCAAATAAAGTATATCTCTTAAGTTCCGTTATCAAGAGCCCTCAGTAGAGGGAAGGGGGGGGGGGGGGGCTTTACATAACACAACACCATCATGATTATAGCAAATAATGACTGAGACACATTTAAAATGATAAAAGAAAAAAAAGGTTTAATTGATCCAGTTTAATGACAATGGTGTCATTGTGATGTAATCATTCTGTACTCCAACAGATCAGAGCTTCTATACAGTCCCTATAATCAAAATAAGTAAACACGTGTTTGTGTACAATATACTGAAGTATACTTATTGTGAATAATTGTAACAAACATAGGCTTTATTATGATTTTAATAAATATCTCTACAGATCTAATAGCAGTCAAAATAAATTTGGCTTTTTTAACATCTTAAACGCCAGTACCAATATAAAGCATTTGGGAATAAAAACTTGGAGTAAAGAAATGGAATATTCAAAATCTACTGCTTGAAACTGTTACTGATACATCCACATGCTCTGGTTAACACACTTGTATTGTTCAAATCGGTGTCTGACTCTCGCTTCAATTTCTGACCCAGGTATCTGTTTTGAAACAGGTGTAATACGGTGTTGTTTTTGCATTCACAATGCTTAATAAAAAAAACTTGTATTGAATGCTCTAGTCATATTAGGTCAAAATAAACTAATGTACTTTCTATCCCTCTCTGTGTTTCGATGTTTCTTTTCTGTCTGTTTGTGTACTTGTATTTTACCCCCCCTCTCTCTCTCTCTCTCTCTCTCTCTCTCTCTCTCTCTCTCTCTCTCTCTCTCTCTCTCTCTCTCTCTCTGCCTTTATCTTTATCGAATATAGTCCACTGATTTTTACACAACATTTTAGTAATTAGAAAAAGTATACCTATACTTCCGAAAGAAAAACAAATTAGGAACAATAATCTTTCCTGCGAGAAAAGGTGGGGGGGGGGGGGGGGGGCTGAACCCTCTATCATGCTATGGCAGTGAGTGCATCGAATTTCTAGACGTATTGTGTCAAACTAAACTAATGTACTTCTTTCTATCCCTCTCTATATAGCAGATCTTACATGTATTACGATTGTTATTATGTATATTCCTAGTAGCGCATGTACTAACATCTATTAAACGTAAGTTGACGAGCATCTCCCCTCCTTTCTCTTTCCTCCCTCTTCTTTCTCTTTCTCTCTTTCTATCTCTCTCTCTCTCTGTTTTATTTTTTTTTAAAGAAATAGAGCTTCAAAACATGACGCTTCTGTTGACACCATGTCTGCTTGTGTAGTTTTGTTTTATATCCATGCGACTATTGCCGTTAGGTTTCGATAATTCTGACCGCCTCAAATATTAATTGAGAGACCTTTGTATCAAAATAATCTAATGAACTTTCATATCTCTATATGTCTCTGTCCTTATCTGGTTCTCTTAAGTCCTCACATAATGCAATCTGTTATCTACACAAAGTTGAAACATTTGACAACTCATGTTTTATTCATTGTTTTTAGCAAGTTATATACACAGGGGGCATATGTTTATTGAGAATGAATTTATGAGAGAAAATCAAATTCTTGGTTGAGAAAAAATAAACTTATGTTCAAATTTGCCATTAACTTTTAAATTAATGTTTCCAAAATTTTCTTTTTTCTTTTGTTCTTTAGCAGTTTCGAAAGTTTAACGTGTGTTAATTTTTTTTCCGGGAACTTGTTTTGAAAGTGTGGGTTTCCAAAGAAAGTGTAAGTTAAAGGAATAACTCAACTGATTTTTTTCGGTCTTTTTTTGTTTAGTGTAATGAAAAGTGCAACGGGTGTCTAAGTGTAATTGGTACTATCGTCTAAAAAGAATGGGCCTTTACAAGGTTACAGTTTTCATCATAAAAGGCATTATATCAATGACTAACACATGTGTCATGGTACCTGATCTTGTCTCAAAATAGTGGGGGTTGTCGAAGGTAAACATAATAAGTTACGTCATATCGACCGTAATCTGATGCATCTCAATGTTAGATGGAGCAACACCCAGTCAGGGCGCTCTCCTTTTACTTGACAGAAAGGTATACATTATGAATTGAAAACATAAATTTAGATATCAAAACAAATTAAAAGACATGAATATGAACAAACATAGACTCAAATTTTGTAAATTAAATTTTGATTAAAGGATACTGATACTAATACCACGGCTACACACCTTCAGATTTCATCACTGGGTTACACAGAATGACATCTTACATACAGTCTAGGTAAGTATCATACTATCATGTTAAAAAAAACTAAAAACAGAAACTTTTTTAAAAAGGGCATCGCAGCAGTGATGATATAATATTCCTTGCAACACACGGTTATATCTATTCTGTTAAAGGGACAGCGTCGACTTTTAACACAAATACATGCTACATCAACAATCGTCCTTGATCTATGTTTAACACCAGTCATTGTCCTCTCTACGGTACATGCTGCACATATTCCAACGTATACGCCACTGTGAGGTCAAATGTAACTAAAGAGGTTCAGTTTTTATGTAAAAATAAAGTCATGCGCCCTCATTTCAAATCTTTGAACCGTTTTAGTTTTCTTTTTTTTTTCTTTTTTTTTGTCAGTTTAACTTTTCGTATCGATGATGTATGATATGCATCAATGTCATATATTGATAAAATTATCAAAACGTTGCTCGTTTTATACCATTTCTAATTTTGACATATGCTTGGCTATATTACTCTTATCTACAACTTTTCTCTGTTGTTTTATATACATTTATATGCACTTAATTATAAACTAAAGATAGTTTAATTGTTTTATTGATAATAAGATTATACGTGATAGCCTAAAAACAATACCTAATATTGTGGGGTTTTTTATTAGCCTTCATTACAATTACAAATTTGTCCATTAGACAGAAAGTAAGTTATCCATTGTAGAACAAAACCATTGGATGGATATTTGTTGTCTAGATCAGTTATACGAGCAATAAATGCAAACTGTAACGTGTAAATAAATTATGAAAAGATATCCATAATAAATCGTATATTTTTTCTTCCAAATTTAGCTGCCAAAACCGTGTTTAATTATTTGTGTTCAGTGTACTACCTATATATATTCCTTTCTGTTTATCGATGTACTTCTCTATGTGTGTATACCTATGTGCGTGTATCTCTCTGTTTCTTTTTTCTCTCCATCTGCCCCTTCTTTCTATTTATATCTCCCTCTGTGTCTATACCTCTGTGCGTCTCTATCTATATCTCCCCTTCTCTCTATCTATATCTCCCCCTTCTCTCTATCTATATCTCCTCTTCTCTCTATCTATATCTCCCCTTCTCTCTATCTATATATCCCCCTTCTCTCTATCTATATCTCCCCCTTCTTTCTATCTATATCTCCCCCTTCTCTCTATCTATATCTCCCCCTTCTTTCTATCTATATCTCCCCCTTCTCTCTATCTATATCTCCCCCTTCTTTCTATCTATATCTCCCCCTTCTCTCTATCTATATCTCCCCCTTCTTTCTATCTATATCTCCCCTTCTCTATATCTATATCTCCCCTTCTCTCTATCTATATCTCCCCCTTCTCTCTATCTATATCTCCCCTTCTCTCTATCTATATCTCCCCTTCTCTCTATCTATATCTCCCCTTCTCTTTATCTATATCTCCCCCTTCTCTCTATCTATATCTCCCCCTTCTCTCTATCTATATCCCCCTTCTCTCTAGCTATATCTCCCCTTCTCTCTATCTATATCTCCCCTTTTCTCTCTCTATATATGCCCCCTTCTCTCTATCTATATCTCCCCCTTCTCTTTATCTATATCTCCCCCTTCTCACTATCTATATCTCCCCCTTCTCTCTATCTATATCTCCCCTTCTCTCTATCTATATCTCCCCTTCTCTCTATCTATATCTCCCCTTCTTCTCTATCTATATCTCCTCTTCTCTATATCTATATCTCCCCCTTCTCTCTATCTATATATTGGCTATCCCTCTTACCCTGATTATTTAAAAGTCCCCAGGGGCAGATAATTAGACAATATCACAGCCCTGACATTACCACAAGGATGTTTTTCCTTGTTTAACAAACCAGTCATCATTCAAAATGATTGGAATGAGGGCAATAGTTATAGTGTCAGTTCCTTGGTAAGAAATTGATGTCCTCGACCTATGCTCTCGGGCAACAGTTTATGACATATGATTGGCTACCCCCCCCCCCTACCCTTGTTATTTGAAAGTCCCCAGTTATAGTGTCAGTTCCTTGGTAAGAAATTGATGCTCTCAGGCAACAGTTCTTACCCCAGGACTAACACAATGACTACTGCCCTCATTCCCATTTAAAAGATGTTAACTATAATGTCTATAAATGAAACACGACAACGAACTTGTGATAGTAATGAGTCTCCTGAATGACTCAGGTGACCTAAAAATACAGAGTTTAGCTACATTATAATAGTAACAATACATGAATACTATACCACATATATTCTTTCTTT
Source organism: Magallana angulata (assembly GCF_025612915.1). NCBI lineage: Eukaryota > Metazoa > Mollusca > Bivalvia > Ostreida > Ostreidae > Magallana > Magallana angulata. The sequence goes on along the minus strand of NC_069112.1, from coordinate 79,962,302 downwards.
AGTCAGTTAGTTTACTGCATCCCATTACACCAGGAACCTGTAAAGAGACCACCATATATTACAAACTGGTATATTCTAAATAAATATTTCAGTCACAACATCATATTAATTTCCATTCATAAACATGTAAATTGATGGTGTCCTCAAGTTCAACCTAAATATAACATGAACATAGTGGTATAATGTTATACGTAAATGCTTTAATGGAAATATTTATAATTTATTTATTCAGAAATTCAACTTTGGGCAATACAGTCCATCAGTTTACATGCAATAATAAATTCACATATTACTTTACGCTTTAATTGAAATTAAGTAATTATTTTCTTTTCTTTTTTTTCAAACTGACATAAGTAATGAAAGCCGACATTGATTCATGTATTTTCATAAATGTTTAGTCTGTCAACTTAAAGAATGAATTGTACTAATATTTTAGACTAATGAAATCTAAAATAACATTGGCCAGTGAAAAAAATTTTCAAAAGAAGAATCCTTTTTTTCATTTATTTATCTTTTAAACATCTGTTGGGCTAATTTTGTATCAAGGGTTTTGGGGGTCATGCACCCAAGGTCACCAGTGGGTCCAGGGCAGAGTGGTTCTGTCTGATGATTGGTTACTCTGAAATCACTGAGATCTACATGTACCGGTACATGGTGTTTGTTGACATAAAACAACTCCCCTAAGTTTTTAAATTTTAGGGGCCCCTAACAAAAATTTTATCTGACACCAGTGCACATTAATTTACTTTAAGAATGATTTGATACCAGAACACTGGCCTAAAGGTAACAGAAATTATGTAGCCCGATGACCATGTTTGTCTTTTTCTTCCTCTCATCCACTGAATCTATGTAAAACACAAATAAAAACTTACTGGTAACATTAGTCATCTGTACAAATGTTGACTGTTATGAGTTATTCATCTACATGTTGACTGCGATTTCATATGCATGACTCGGAGTAAAAAGGGAGATAACTCAAACTATTTACTTCTTCAGCTAGATAATATAACGTACGTCTCTCTAAATTTGCTCTCTCTCTCTCTCTCTCTCTCTCTCTCTCTACCTCTCTCTCTCCCTCTACCTCTCTCTTTCTCATTGCTTGTTTATTAAGTAAAATATAATATATTATGACAGAATTCTTACAGACAAAAGTAAAACAAAAAAACATTCAAATTCATTTGTACAAAGTTGGTTTGGAGAAAATTCGAGACTTTCCGTTCCGTGTTCGCTGGCATAATTAATTCCACAGGTAGACCACATTGTACAATATAAATAGCATTTGAACAAACCTGTACTTTCATTTCTTACACGGGGAACCATTATCGATCTAAATGGGTAAAAATATCCTTCATTTTGCTGCCTCTGATCTATCGTCTGTTCGATTTACGTCACAGTGATGCTTGTCGTTTCGGCATCCTATAGTTTCGACCCCATGGTCCCACGGTTTCGCCTCAGAAAATGAATCATTAAAAAAAAAAAGCTATTGGAATGTTTACTTTTAAATGTATTTATCATCAACTTAGTTTTCTTATTCATTTAATCTCATCTATATTTTAGCTACTTACCGGTATATGCTCAAAGAAAACTTATTTTTTTTATGTGTTTGCGGGGGAAGTGGGGGTGGGGGGGGGGTGGTTAAATACGACATCATGAATAATATGAACATTTCAAACCTAGAGGAAGAAGGCGTGGTGGATCCAGGAATTTACAGAGTGGATGCGTGGATCCACTCCAGGAATTTCTGTACAGTGGGTGTGATGGTGGATCTACTTCTGGAACACAAAATGTCATGTATAAAGAGATGGAACTCATGCCACAGATGATTTCTAAAGCAATCCTGTGTGTCTACATATTTCGTATTCTACTACAGTTATTGCCGAGATCAAAGAGATGCCGCGGACATTATTCTCCAATATACCACGAACGTCATCAGTAAATTATCAGATCAGAAATACCTATTTGTCTTGCACTGATCATGAAAGTACAACTTAAAACCGCAAAAACCATGTCAATGTCAGGTGTTAGTTTCAGTCAAAACAATGTGTATTGCCTCAGATCTTTATTTTTAAGAGATCAACGCTGCTGTTCCAAGGACTTCCTTAGCATATTTTCACTGCGTGTTTTTACAAAAAAAATATAACGTGTAGTAGTAATTATCGTTTTAAATTGCCCTTAAAATAATATGTTTTACGGTGCGACCGTTGGGGCGAGCGCAGCAGGTGATCAAAAAATGAATTATGAATTATGATAAATCAATAAAAATAAAAGTAGTGACGTAAAGTAAATGCATTTGAGTGCAAAATGAAATAAACATACCTATTTTCCAGTAATTTTTCATTATTTATAATTCATAAGATTTTTTATTTATTTATATACCAATCTGATTAAAATCAGATCTTTGTAACGCTCCAAAATTCTGATAGTCGCTGAACAAAGTGTAGCGCCATCAGAATTTGTCAGAGCGGATCAAAGATCTGATGTTTATATACTGCTTGCACGCCAGTATAGAATTTATCTCAGATAAAACGTTGTTGAATAATATAGATTTTAACATAATGTACATTGCAGTTTATTTCCTCACCCCGATTAGAAATTTCCTGATTTTGAGATTTTTTTTTTTTTTGCTTGCACTGAAGATTTTTTGAATGATGTTGCCACGCCCCATTTAAAAAAAACGTTCCTGGAAATTACCGTAAATATTATGAATAAAATAAATGTGAGCATTCATCCAAATGAAAGTAAGTTACAGCTGTTTCCTATCTCTGAAGAAATGTCCCGATTCGTTAGCTCTGCAAGATTTTGAGAAGATTTTGGTATTTATATTTCAGCAGATTTACAATAACTACTTAGAGTAGTTTCCCCTTATTGTGACGTCAAAGTTCACGTGTAGTCTGTCTCTTTGAAAACACACTAGAAAAAACTAAAAGAAAAATATTGTGTTGTTTACATGAAAGCATGATGTTCTGGAAATTACACAATTTATTGCGTGGACCCTGAGGTCCACGCAGAAAATATATAAGCGAGGTTAAACCGGATGCTATGGGGAAAATTCAGCCTGCGCATGAGTTAGCCTGGTTCCTGTGCGTAATGGTTAGCTCAGGGAACCAGGCTAGCACAGGTTTATCTGAATCGGGATCGGGATTCCATGCCATATGCACATGCAAGTTCAAAGGAGCTGAAATTGTAAAGTTGTCGGTAAACATTACAGAAACAAAGTATTCCTTCTAAAAAAAAAAATGATCGGCATGTGATATAAACTGTCAGTATTATAAAATAAGGTAATGTTATATCGAAACTACAACATGCATCAAATAGCATAATTTGCAATGTTTTGCTTTCCGAATACACATGTAGCTTAACTTTACTTTTATAGAAGGCGAGGCTAGAGTACTTCCCGATTAAAATTATTTAAGTATGATTGAATAATTATGTGACTGTATAAAATCGATGATTGAACAATTATGTTACTGTATAAAAGTTTAAATCTCAAGAAAAATGCATCAAAATATGAAGATGATTTACACAACGCTGTCACTGCATAGTTAACAAAGTAGTGCGAAGCGTAATGTGTGCGCAAATACTAAAATTCGCCGAATGCCTGATACTTTACATGCAATCTTCATTAATATAGATCATAATTATTTTAGAAGTATGAACCCTTTAAATTCTGAGATTAGACGTCAACTATACATATACATGTACGTAATACAACGTACAAATTTAGTGGTTAAAAGCATGGGGGCTGGAGTTGGTGGAATCTGTGATAATTTTAAGGCTTTCCCGTTTTCGTTGGAAACACATGCAAATGGTCCACGTATTGCAGTCCATTTTTAAAGGACAGCAACTTGTCTGTTTCTTAAAAGATTTACTTTGATTCTCGCGAGATGGTATCCAGTCTAGTGAGATCGGCCGACATTGAGGAATTGCATTGTGGGTCGAACTTTACTGACGCCGAAAAATTCTGTCGGATCAATGTACAAGAAATCCATTGTGACGTCACTCGAAAGGACGATAACTCCGTTATAATGGAAATTGGCGTTGTGTTATTTACAATGCATGTACATAGTACTGGTCTTTCACTACTCTCGTGAGAGTGTGAAATGGGAAACCATAATTACAGGGAACTACTGGGACGATTAAAACAAGGCATTACTGGTCTGATTTACTGACGCCAAAAAAAAATCCGTTAAATAAATGTTCAAATTGTCCGAATTTTCTATTCACACACGCCTTGCCGGTAGAGCTCGCTTTGCACCGGCGCTGCGCGCCGGCGAGCTGCGCTCGCTATTAGGAATGTGATTCAAAGATATTTTATAAATAAGTAAAGAGTATTAAAATCCTAAGAAAAAGTATGTCGTCTGCATGTGATTCCTTTGATCGATACACATGTAAACAGTACTAACAAAACCGTTGGGGTTACACGGAATAGCCGTCAACATGATCTAGATCGTCTCTCTATAGGAGAATCTGTAGAAATACTGGGCTGTTAGTAGAATAGAAATAAAGTTCTTGTTTTTGTTAATGTTACAGATAACATCCTTGGTCTCGAAATGTTGTTTGAAATATAAAAGCCTCGGCTACCGCCTCGGCTTTTATATTTCAAAACAACATTTCTCGACCTCGGAGGTTATTCTGCAACATTCACAAAAACTCGTACTTTATTTCTTAAGTAACATTCGTCAGAATATGTTTTGTCTAGTACTTTTAAGACTTCTCATATTTTATCCTCCTACCCAGAAGCCGATGTACTCTGTGACTTGTTTACAATTTTTAAGAAGTTTCATTAATTTAGCACGCTGTTCTTGTTCTGACTGACACTGGAAATCGTGTTTATTTCAGCAGCACAAACAACGCACTTGTTGAACTGCAGTCACTTAACAAAATATCATGAATAGTCGGCATCAGGCTTGGGGCGAATTACATTGTAAAGTAATGCATTAATGCATTACATTACCATTACTTTATGAATTTGGACATTAAATTACCATTACCATTTCTTGATTTTCTTCAAGTAATGCATTACATTACCATTACATGAGTAAAATAATGCATTACCATTACCATTACTTTTTTTTTAAAAAGTAAAGTTAATAAAGAGTTTTTGCAAATGTTTCAAATATACAACACTCTTTAATATATCTACAGCTTCATCCTCAGTATCAGGTTCAAATTCAATGAATAAACAAGAGTCGCCCATACCAAAAAAAAAGCACTAAAAAGTTATACCTATGAGCCCTTAAAAAAGTTACCAAAAAACGTAACTAAGTTAGCACAATTTGGAACCATCTGATCAATTATGGTTCCAAATTAGCATCAAAAAGTTATACCTATATTGTAACTTTTTGCTTAAGTACAAAAAATTCATAACTAGAGTGTAACTATTGACAATTTATTTCTTCATAAAAATAAAATAGGTATAAAAAAGTTATCAAACGTTATGGATGTAGGTACAGAAAAGTTATACATACAGTTACATAAAAGTTGTCATTTAGGTACAGAAAAGTTATATGTATAGTTACAGAAAAGTTATCATTTCGGTACTGAAAAGTTATAGACGTAGGTACAGAAAAGTTATACATATAGTTACAGAAAAGTTATTGTTTAGGTACAGAAAAGTTATAGATGTAGGTACAACAAAGTTATCATTTAGGTACAGAAAAGTTACACAGAAAAATTACAGATGTAGGCAAAAATTATCCATCTGTATCATAAACATCAGATAAAAAAAAAACCCAGGTACATGTACAGGTGTAATACTGATGAAAAAAAGTCCCTAATGTTGACATAAAGAACTTTTCATCAAATTGTTTTTGCTCTTGAATAGGAATTTAAAATCATATCTGTTCATGTGAGCAAAAGAACACAAGTCAATATATTTACATTTAATGAGTATGCTTTCCTCCATTTCTTATGGAAACTTATAGTTAACGCCTTGTTTACGATTGGTCGAAACCTACAATGACCTTAGAAAAATCACTGAAATAATCAGGATGATATCAGACTCACATTCATATTGAAGACAATTTGGCTGTTTCTTTTAGCTAACATACTGATGCACATTAAGAATAATATAGTAAATTTAACTTACTTTTTACAAACAATTTATTAATTTGTTAAAAGAAAGATGTAAATATAAACAATATAATGGTTTCTTTGACGATTCATGCAGGTAATGAAGGGAGCAATGATTGCAGAAAAAATTACATAACTCGCTAATGCGGGTAATGTATTTTTTCTGCAATATCGCTACATTCATATCCCGCATATATCACCAAAGAAAGCATTTTATTGTTTACATAATTATCACAAATCATTACAGAACCTATATGTAAGTTTTTGAAATAAAGCAATAATCTAATATAAAAGCATTTTGGGATTACATGTGTGTCTAATGTTCTTGCTCAATTTGAATAGAAAGTTTGAAAACATTATTTTGTAAACCAAAATTTGACCAAAACCTTCATTAAGCATGTTTTAGGTTAAATTCCTAACATATACTAGCATGATTTTGTTCCAAACATACTAGTATGATTTTTAAAACAGTCCTGGTTCTAGATGATACCAATGATGTGCAGTAATTTATCAGCAAACAACTGGATCTGTTTCTTGAATCTGTTCCTAAAATGTATAAAAAAGAATGTTTCATTATGGCAATTTCTTACTACATGTACTTTCATTGTAACTTTTAAAATCCTTGACAACTACCTTATACTTAAAACAGAAAATTATATAGCATACCCATGTTGAATATATATGTAACCAGCACCTGGCAGGTGAAAACTGGTTTCTGTTTACATGGCTGCATGTATTTCTATGGAAACGGTTGCTCTTGCATCTGATCTTTCATAGTATTATCCTCTTCCTCCATCAATCTAAAAGAAGGCAATACAATTTAAAACATGATACTGTTTGACAACTTTCAATTTACGTAGCAAAAATTATTATTAAATATCAGTAAAACTTTTCAATTCTCTGTTGACCTGGTACCCCCCCCCCCCCCCCTAAAAAAAGTCAACATTGATACAGCAGTTGCCATTATATTCTAAGATTTACAATAATTCATTAACTAAAAGATATACATAATATATGGTTATAATCTGTAAATCTTATTTCTACTTGATAAATACATACACTTACTTTTTTCATCTTGTATTAATGATGTATCTTCAATCTAGTGTACACTAGTCTGCTAGCTGGACTTGGTTGGGATTTTTTCTGCAATACAATGATACTCTTTTTAAAAGAGTCGGCCATAATTTGATTATATATAGAATGTACATCACTAGATATACATGGCTGCATAGACTTTGATATAGATGATAAAATCATGCACTTCTTATTAGAATTCTAGAAGTATTCCAAATGGAATTCATGTCAAAGTGCAAAGCAATAATATAAAAATTGAGATAAGCAAACACAAATGAATTATTCAAAATGACTTGTTTGTATATCAGACTTACCCTGAATGGAAATGGTCATCCACAACTAAAGCCATATCATCCAGGTCTTAGGGATGTCTATCTTTATAAAACCAATGCTTGCAGTTTCATTACTACATACAACACGCTGTGGTTCTGCATATTTCTTGAAAAAATCAGGAAAATCTTCACAACAACTCCTGTCTTCTATGCCCATTTCAAAATTTGATGGCGGATTGGCTATTGTCCAATCAGAATTCACGAAAGACAAAGTTTGAAATTTTGGCCAATCACGATACAGCAACGATTAATACCGGGATAATTCTTTAAAATTTATTTTAGTTAAAAAACAATATTATTTACTTAATATTATCTAAAGAATTCTGCATTTAAATGAAACAAATTTTAGTAATATTTTCTTTCCTTACAACCTGTTAGTTTAATAACCGATCATCAAAACTGGGCATTTCCGGTCTCAAGAGCCGCCATCTTGAAAAATTTGAGGGAATTTTAAAAACTAAATGAATTTAAATACCAATGGATTTGTTCAATTGATGAATATGTAAAACAAAAAATTATAACATCTTTTTTAGATAAAACATGTTTTCCAAAGTTTAAAACACAGTCCTTATAGCTATGTGCTGTTATAAATACAATGAGAGATACGCTAGTACTTGGAAAACCTACAGATGGAAATAGAAGTACTGTTCTTTGTTAACAGCATGTCTATTAATCAAATATGTGAATAAATATAGTGAACCCATCTAATGATCATTCTTTATTTGCTCAATATATAATCAATGGTGGCAATATGAACAACATATTACGTAAGTAAAATGATATTTATAGACATTTGGCATGATACAATATCAGATATGAAATAGAGACACAGGATAACATGCATAACAAAAAACAATTTATGAAATAATGTTGCGGTTTTTAAAAGCTAAATATAGATATATCCCCAGATTACACAAATCTTTACAATTTTCCCCAGTAATATTTCTTAATTTATTTTGATCGTATTTCTTTTTACAGGATCACTTTAAGACAAAAGATTGCTGTTGCACTTATGATCGAAGTTTCAAAGGGTTCATCTTTTAAATGCATCCATCTTCCGGGCTATTCTAAATAGATGTTTTGCAGGAGCAGTCAAAGCTTGGGCTGGAAAATACTGTTTGACGATCTTAGGATATATTAAGTGCAATAATTGATTAAATACATAAATCTTGTATTTTCTATCAGTCCAAACTAATGTAGTGTAATAAATATACAAGAGAGAGAGATACAAAGAGACAGAGACAGAGAGAAAGAGAGAGAAAATAAGTAAGATTATTTTCAAATGGATTATAATACTGGAAGTGATATTGATTTTCATCATGGATGGACAGTGCATTCATTTTGCTTTTAAAGGTGCATGTCTGTCTCCTATTCTATTGTGACATAGCGAAGGGAAGGGGAGGGGATTGGAGTGTTTAGCACTTCTTATAACAATAGATTGTTTTGATACTTAGATTATCCTGGGGGCATAGTGTGTTGTTGACACATTTCTTATTGAAGTGCAAACTAATTGGAGTAAATGGTTTAAATGATTAAGTAAAACTCTTAATAAAAACACTCTTAAAAATGTTATGAAATTGTGCTGTTAAACAATTCAAAAATGAATTTTAAAAAACCTTTTTTAATAAACATGTACAATTAAAACATGTTTTTCTTAATTAGAATTATTTCTTTTTTCTTTAAAAATAAATTTAATCAAATTCAATTTCAACTATTCATTTATTCATCACATTTTATAAAGTGAACATGCATAAATATGCATAGTAATGCAAAGTAATGTCATGTAATGCCAGCATTACACTAGATTTTGGAAAGTAATGCATTACATTAGCATTACTTGTAATGCTAATTTTGAGGCATTACACATTACTAGCATTACTTTGAAAACATGTAATGCATTGCAATGCATTACCATTACATTTAGCATTACCCCAAGCCTGGTCGGCATATGCACTTCAATCAAATCAAACAAGTTGATGTCCTTTAAAAAAGGACTACAATACGTGGACCATTCTAATATTTACATTTTCCAGTGTCTTTGCCTGTGATAACACTACGTATCGATTTTGTACTATATAACAAATCATACAAATGACGCCAAATTGAGGCGCCAGCGGGGTTTGCTTATTTATATCTAAATATTCAACTGTACGATGGCTTAAAATTATATAAATATAAGTAATAAGGAATCATTCTTTGAATATTATGAGGTGATAATTTCGGTCGGGGCGTGATAAAATCTATCATAAAGCCCTTCTGGCTTTATTGGATTTGATCACGCCCCGACCAAAATTATTTCTCCGGATAGTTTTTAAAGAGCCAGACGACACTTAACCGACGTGAACTTTGACGTCACAATATTAAGTGGATTTACTCTAACTCTAACAAGTTTTTGTAAATCTGCTGAAATATTACCATAATCCTCTCAAAATCCTGCAAAGCTAACGAATGGGGACATTTCTTTAAAGATACTTGTAGGAAACAGCTGTAACTTACACTCATTTGGATGAATACTCACATTTACTTTATTAACTATATTTACGGTAAATTCCAGGAACGTACACGTAGCAACGTCTTATAAAAGGGGGGGGGGGCAAACTTTCCTCACAAGCAAAAAAAATAAAAGAAGACATTATTATTTTCGAAATCATCAAAATTCTAATCCGGGGTGAGGAATGGAGAGTGCGTAGTATACCTTTAGCTCTTTAGCTGCTAATTGGTATCTTTTTTTTCACTTCCATTTATTAATGTTTCCATGAAGGAGAAACTTCATGATCCTAACGTAATACGTAAATTAGAAGAACAAAAATTCTTTTACACGCCGGTAGGGGGGGGGGGGTATAATAAAAAAATTAGAGTCCCGTAGAGGTGAAGAATGACGAAATTTAACACTTTTATAACGATTTTTTTTTCAGTTTAAAAAGTGTGCACCACGATTTAACATGATAGTCTGAATGAATTTATTCTAACATACAGACCCTGAAACGTGCTACTACACCAGTTGCACGGTTAGGTTCGTTACGCTTTTTGAACGGTACGGTTCGCTTTGTGAACGGTACGGTGCGTTTTGTGAACGGTACGGTTCGCTTTGTGAACGGTACGGTACGCTTTCTGAACGGAACGGTTCGCTTCTTGCACGGTACGCTTTGCTAAAAATAGCTGCACGCTTTGTGAACGGTTTGCGCGCTTTTTTAATGAGGTAGGCGTGGCCTGAACGCTTTGATTTTTCTCGATATAATTTTGTTTAAATTTTGCCGGATCTACTTCAGAAAGGTAGTACATGTAATAATGACAAAAAATTTTCTTTATTTATATGATATACTAGTATTACAAAAAATTTATCTATTTAAAATCAAAACTTCCATCCGTTTCCCCGTTTTTGATACGTTGCGTGAAACGTATACTCAGTGACAACCGGGAAGCGGAGGTAATTTTAATTTTGATCAGTCTGTTATTATAAGTTTTTAATTTAGATAAATGTAATCATTAAGATAGATTAAAAGAAGTGTTTGACTTTAATCCGATATATTTTTGTTAATTGAGCGAGCTGTCGATAATTTTACAAAGCATCTTAAGTTTTTATTTCTATACATGTATTTGAGTTGAAATCAATAGATATTTCTAATAAATTTAAAATTGCTATGAAAAATTGCCCCGACTTTATTCCGATATTTCTTTAGTTTCCTTTATCGTTGTCTTGATTCTCGGCTAGTTGTTATTATTCATAATTCGTATAATCATTCTTTATTGCGTATTACTGTAGTACTATTGTCGATCGCCGATTGCTCTAGTGAATAGACGATGTAAAATTAATGATAAGACAAACAATGAATTTCAGATAAGAAATCTTGAATTCAACTGTTATATAGTTTTTTGACACGAATGTTTATTCATTTAAATATTGATTCTATGATTTTCTGCACTTGTTCGTATACACAGATCATATCTAAATGTAACCGTTATCGCTTCTCTTATCTGAACTAAGATCGCGTGTATAGTCAAAATATGACTATTAGTTTTTGATTTTCCGTTAAGGCCAAATAAAAAAATACCTGTGGTCCCGACCGTCCCTATTTTATACCCCCGACCCTAAACTTTTTTTTGCCAATTTTCCCCGCCTTCCGTCTTCGGCTCCAATATTATATTTAGTTTCAGCAATGGCGGCCTCTGGAACACTTTTAATTTTTATCATGTTTATCAGTTGATTGAAAAGAAGATAAATCAAGAACTGCTTGTACCTTGTGTACCTCACATTAATAAATTAGGTCCAACCTAAGGGGTGACATGCTCGCTCTTTGATCGGTAACTTCGCCGGAATTTCCTTCGAAAGAGATGTTGAAGTCGCCCTGTATTCTGAGTTCACAATCGAGTAAATAAAACCCATAGGCAATAAAATGATAATTATCCATTTTAAAGGGCATTTTCACAGCCTCAGTTAACCCCTGTTTTGATTAACAACTTGCGACTGTCTTATCTATAGGGGTTATAAATACGGGTGATGCAACCACATACAGTGCATTGAAAATTACAACCGATGTTTATTTCTTTTAGTGTTTATATTATAATTAGTTTGTGGCTTGTAATTAGTTTATAACACTGCCAAATTAATGCTGAAATAATCATAAAACAATTTGCTAACAGTTATGTTCAAGGTCCTCTGCATAACGGTTGTAATTGGGTCAAAGGGTTGGACTAATACCTCCAAAATACACCAAAGTACAAAGACTGATTTTATTTGTCATTAAGCTAACACAATTGCAAAACATTTCATATATAAAATGTTTGAATACATCCAATAAATTAAATTCAACAAATTGGATAATTTTAAAAAAAAATAGATTGTTGTTTTAATTTTTATTAACTTGTTTCTAAATAAATCCAATCTAAATTAACAAATTAAACTTTGTATACCATTATTAGCATTATGTTATTGTCAAGAAATGGGAGTCTCTCTGATTTCTCAAGCTTCTCCCTATTTTTCTGTTAGATAGAAGTGAATCTCCCTAAAATTTTGCTCTAAGTTGGGCCCTAAATTTAATTTATGTGGAATCTGCAAGGTGAAAATAATTTTTTTTTTAAATTTTAAAATGAGAAATATTGAGAGTGACCTTTGTTTAATTGAAATGAATAGAAAAAATAACAAATCATAGCATTCTGAATCAAATTCGAACCAAATCGAATGAACTCTGAATCGACCCAGCCCTATAATTATATAATACTGAATATTTAATACTTTTCTGTTTATGTTGTTATAAACAGAAATTATTTTTTTTATTAATTTTTTATTTAAAAATATTTGTGTCATAGTAATAAATGCTAGATGCTCTCTACCAATCTTAATTTAGTATAATTATCTCACTAAATACAAATGCCATCTGCAATGCAGTGCTAGGTACATGCAGTACTAAGAGAATAATTTTATACAGTTTTGTTAAAAAAAAAAAAAACAAAAAAAAAAAAAAAAAAAAACTACCTACCCTAATTTTTTTATAGACGTTACCGGAACCACACATATTTGTTTATTTGGTCTAAACTATACATGTACATGTAACAAATCTCTTACGATATGTACACAACTGGATATACACAACAAGTCAATAACTTTTATATATATAATGGCGATATTTATCATTCTGTTGAACAAGTGTCCGCTCTTCACTGTGTGCATGCGATTTAGCTAACGTTTTACAAATGCTGACTAACCTGTTCATATTTTATTTACCTTTTTACACACATACTTGTTGTAAACAGGACACGAAAAAATACCCGGTAATCAACAAATGAATGTTAAAAGTGATAGATATATAAGAATTTATGTAGTAACAAAAATAATACGACAGAGAGGGAAAACGACTCTGATCGCCAGTACATGAATTATAATTATAGTGTTTGCGCATGCGTGAAAGTATCGACATCAAACTTTTATTCCAATTATTATAAACTTAAACAAACTACCACTGAGCATTAATAAAATGTTAAACATACTTATTAAAATATTTTGATAAACACAAAGCCGTTTGTTTTTTTTTATGTAAATACAATTATGTTTTATCATTCCTTTACCTTTTAATAATTATCGTTATTATCGATCATTAAAATCAGCAAACAATAAATGGTGTGTTTGTGTTATTTCTCATTTTGTTCCTTGTTGTTATCTGTGTTTTGAATATTTTCCTCTGTGACATCAATTTTGTTTTTATTCTTTTTTGAAATTTTTGTACGCTACATAAGCGTTGAAGACATATGCCCTCACCTTTTTTAGTGTGTAATCCAATAATATTTAAAGGTTTGACCACATATGCAACTATACCAATACATGTAGAAATTTTAACAGTTTATTTTTTTTTATTTATTCATTACAAAATTACGTGGCTGCACGTAGATCTAATAATGATTGGACATTTCTTTTTAAATAATTTTGTGTCACCTACCTAACGTATGCATATATGATTGGATCAATATGACTGTAAATTTAGGATGGAACGTGCATGTGTATTTACTAAGCCAAAAGAATTACCAAAACAAAACTAATCAGCCAAAGAGTCACCGTTAACACCGATACTGAGTACTTTCTACACGTTACATCCAGTATAGATGCTTGATCCACCTCTAAATGTATCGCTGGGAATTAAAACGCGAGATCATCGGACGTCATACTTAAGTTTCTTTTGCGCTCGACAGTTTTCGTTGTCGGGCAAATTCGGGGAAGGAAATGACGTCATATGTCAGCAAAAATTCAGATAGGTACAGTTTTTCTTTTACATAAGGATATGTATTGTTTACGTCAATGTTTTTAAAAGGATTTTTCTTATTGTTGAATGAAAATGTTGTATGCGATTTAGAGATAATATTTTCCGTAGAAACGCTTCCTGTTCCCTCATGTTGCTATGAACCGCAAAGGATTATTTTTTTTCACGCGGGTCTACAAAATTTTCTTTGAACAATCTGCTGATTTCAACTCGAATTTCCTCCGTTCGTACACGTTGTCTACGATTAGCAAAAATTGTAGTCGAGTGGTAGAAAACATGTATATGGTGAATTCACTCTTGTCATTATTACGGTATCATTATACGGATAAAACGAATTACGGATAATATATACGCCGCAATGGTAGGGCGAGTAACATGTAATCAAACGGGCAGATACTTTGGATGACAACTTCAATTGGATTAACATATTATGCAAATAAATATGTGTACACGTTTAACATGATTTACATTTCTATACCACGCCAGATTGGTAGTTAACCTTATATAATATGTTGTAATTATTTATCTAAACGTCTACATGAACGAATAAATGATGTAGGAATAAATCGGGGAAGCTGAATTCGGCGGATGGGGATGAATTGACAGTCTTTTATCTAAAAATCTGATCTAAATTTCTGATTTGGGACAATGATAACAATTATGTTGTGAAATTCGACCTTAAAAATTTTAAAAAAAAGAAATACGACGCACTACACACCCACTACCCGGTTTGAAATTTCTTCCAGCCAGCAAGGAATTTAGACCAGGTACATGTGCATATATAGTATTTTTAAACGCCTGTTATGTGTTTTTGAACATGAATAAGAAAAACAAATGCATTTGGCAAAAAGCATTATGCAATTTAATCTATATGTTTTACAGTCATTCCTCCAAGCGGTAATAAGCCAAACAAATACAAAATTCCTACCTGTGCTCAAGATATGAGGTTTGACAGACAGACAGACAAATAGTCATACACTGAGCAAAGTGATACAGGTTTATATAAAATTCCAATGATTTTTACTGTTTTCTTTAATCACCCTACATACCAGGGGCCAATATTAAAGCAAGTTCAAGTTTAAATATGTTTTGAATTGTCCCATGATTTAACACACGTTAAACATACACACAATGCACATAAAGATCATGACCTAATATGAGGCATTACCATAAAATATTAAAAACTTCATTCATAACATTTTTTCTATCCATTTTAGTTTCTCTCTGAATACATATTGAGTTTATACATATAGCTATAAAAACCTGCCTTTGTATATATCGTTCTAACAGGAATGTACCGTTAAACACATATATACATTAGTATACATGTAATTGTAGATTGAAGCTGTTAAATTAATTGTAACCTTAAACCAAATTATTTATTGAACCATACATATGTATATATTTTTTATCACATCCCACAGTTCGTATAGTAGCAGTTCCACATATCGGTTCCCTAAATTCAGTACGCCAAGTAAATATATTAATAGTAACAGGTACTTTTCATTGAACAAGGTAGTATGAAAAACATACACTGCATGTAAAGTGTCTATATATTACATCTTATACTGGACAAGTTTCTAAAATATATGAACATCGATCAGTAATTTAGTAAAGTAAATGTTATTGATTCGAACACATCGATCATTCGTCTGCATTCGTCACTATGTTGTTTTCACACCGAAATAGAAGCGACTCATAATTTTGTATAATAATTAAATTAATATAGTGTGCAGAATTTTACCATCGTGACTTTTGGCGCCTATTAAGTTTTTTTTTAGGCAATATCAGTAAGATTTTATACCATGTTTAAATCACACATACATTATAGATATGTTGAAGGTATAATTTATTTTTCAAGAGCATAGTTAATTTGTTTGATAAATTCTAGATCGTAATATCACATCAACTGAATGAAGTTCTTTCAAATTTGGACAGATGGCTTTCTTGTCTACATAACTATAACCCAGCTTTATTTTAAATGTGGAAAAGCAGAAAAGGGATTACTAAGCCAGAAAAAACGTACTGAAAGTTCAAATGTTCATTGTTCGGACTAAAGCTAATTGAAATAAGTCACGTGAGTGACTCACGTGACCTAACAATACATCAGTACATGATGTTGTAAATTTGACATTGTCTAATATTGATAAAATGTTAAACCAAAAAAAAAAGGAAATGTGTTAACAGACATAAACATCTTGTATTCTACTGTCTACATGATCCATAGTTTGGATTGACTTACTGAATTATTCCTGGTGTCGTTTGATTGACTCTGTAGTCCACACCCTTATTCTCGGTAGCTATCAATGCTGGTTACTTCCCTTGACACCTGATTCTAGTGATGATGCTAGAACTCTTCTGTCTGTAATGAATAAAAAGAGAAACTGCAATATGGAAACATCAACAGCTTGTGTCAACAAATAGCAAGGTTCTTTTTTACATACATGTATTCAAAACGCTATTCCTGTATCACCACATTTATTTACCACCTACCCCCTCCCGCACCATGTATTGATGATAATGCACATATGGTGTTCAAAGTTCACATTTTGGTTGTTTTTAAAGAACGAAGTTTTTTAATGAAATCGAATGTTGATATAATAACCAACACCTTACCTGTACATTATAGATAAACGAACAGTGTGTCCTTGATGTTAGCATATTTAAATGTCCGGCCGCCAATAATCCATATAATACCTGCATTCAGATGTACCCGAATTTATGCAGAGTTTGTCGGGCTGACATCTTACACCCGACAATAGAGGTGCCACCTGATTGGTTGGTTTGCTGTATAGTCTGTGTCACACCCTAAAATGTTAAAAGAGATTTCTGTAAATGTGTGTTTGTCATAAAATGAGAATGTTAAGTTGTAAAATATGACACGAATAAAAAGAAAGCAATGTAAAATTGTTGTTTCACACAATGGTGGTTATTTGTATAACAATACATGATATAACAAATGAATGTGAACACTGGCGACGACTAGTAAGACGATACAGTATAACGTTAACCATTTCTTGGATTGATCTGAGAATATTTTAATTTTGATTGAAGTCAACGGTTTACAGTCTAACAATATTTTTTTTTTCAAATGATAAGATGTAGAAATACCCTCACCCCACCCCTACAAAACCCAGAATCATTACCTTGCAAGGCCATAACATGTAATTATATCCCTATATTAGAATATTAAAGGCTGAATGAAACTATCAATTTACAAAACATGTCCTTTTAAAACTATCTCTCTTTCTCTCTCTCTATCTCTTTCTCTTTCTCTCTCTCTCTCTCTCTCTCTCTCTCTCTCTCTCTCTCTCTCTCTCTCTCTCTCTCTCTCTCTGGGTTAGGGTTAGGGTTAGGGTTAGTTTCATTATACATTTCTGCAAACAAAAACAACTAGCAATTAGTTCTTTGGTAGAACTATTAGTTATTTTCTCTGTGACCACAATTAAAATCGTCGGCTACAATAGAACTTCCTTTTTGTAGAAAACATACCTTGAATTTAACAACGATATATCACTATTCATTTGTGAAACATGTATCATAGGGAGAACACTATCTCTACCAATGATGATTGTAAATATAGCATACTCTCTGTCTCTTCTGTCTTTCTCTTTCTCTCTCTCTCTCTCTCTCTCTCTCTCTCTCTCTCTCGCTCTCTCTCTTTCACGCAGCACAGTTAAGGCTGTCAATAAACTCCATTCAGACAAAAATACGGGAAATGTGCATTAGGACATCACATTATATTACAAACCTCATATGTTCTTATTAATCTATTTATTAGTAAAATTAACTTATACTAATCTTTTAATTAAAAACAACAAATGCTATTATTTACAATTTTGATGTCCGTTATATCGTACACACTGAAAAATAAGCGAGATGTCGTTCTCGCTGTACTACAAAATATGACGTCATCTGCTTCAAAATGACGCATTAAGTTAAGTCATTGAAGGCTCTCATGCAGTTTTATAGCAAGAAAAATAAATTTCATACATTAACGGAAAATCATAAATGGATATTTTGTTGAACATTATTTTTAGTAGAATGCTACCTATATACATGTAGTCTTATTTTCATTTTGTTAAAAGTATGCATCGTATAAAGAAGCCACCTCGGTTTTGTATGAAATATCGTATATCTAAAATCTGAGTACCTAAATAAATCACTCCATTGCAAAAGGCATACACTTACCTGATCCCGACAAACTTTTACATGTGAATTTGAAATATGCTATGTAACTTAAAAACTTCTACGATCCTTGTAAAATCTTACAAATTAATTTTTTTTAATGAAATTAACCCTGTGACCTTCAAAATTATTCAACATATGCATTATAAATTATGGTTTCTACTAACAACTATTCTTATCTTAAAAAGTTCGCACCGTTTTTCAAAATCTACGATATAACATCAAATTATTTCTTAATTCAGTTGTGAATTTTGACATGATTATGCCCTTGCAATATTGAATTTTTTAAATGACCTCAAAACCACAAATACATCTGCTTGTACCATGCGACTGCCATATCACGTGACCACTATGAACATAAAATATTGTACTGTTATATATATTTTAGAAATATATTGCATTTGAGTGACTGTTATTGATTTTAAAAAGGACATGCCAGTTTAACTAAAGTATACGTGTTTTCATCACAAAAATTTGCCCATATTTTTATTGACCGCCTTAACTGTACTGCGCAGTGTCTCTCTCACATGCCTGCGTGTCTGTCTGTATTATTTCCTTCTCCAATTCTTCTTAACAAGGTACATTTGATTACACGTAACAATATTTCTCTTTTTGAATATTAATGGTTTAATGTATAATGAAACTATCAAATTACTAAACATGACAGTTTTTAGCTTTCCATCTCACTGTGTTTCTCTACCCCTGTATGTCTCTTTGTCTGTTTCTATCTATCTATCTATCTATCTATCTATCTATCTATCTATCTATCTATCTGTCTGTCTGTCTGTCTGTCTGTCTGTCTGTCTGTCTGTCTGTCGTTCTGTCTGTCCGTCTGTCTTTTTGTCTGTCTGTCTGTCTGTCTGTCCGTCCGTCCGTCCGTCCGTCCGTCCATCCATCCATCCACCCATCCATCCATCCATCCATCTATCTATCTATCTATCTATCTATCTATCTATCTATCTATCTATCTATCTATCTATCTATCTATCTATCTATCTATCTATCTATCTATCTATCTATCTATCTATCTATCTATCTATCTATCTATCTATCTATCCATTTATCTATCTATCTATCTATCTATCTATCTATCTATCTATCTATCTAACTCTCTCTCTATCAATATATCTATCTATCTATCTATCTATCTATCTATCTATCCATCTATCTATCTATCTATCTATCTATCTATCTATCTATCTATCTATCTATCTATCTATCTATCTATCTATCTATCTATCTATCTATCTATCTATCTATCTATCTATCTATCTATCTATCTATCCATCTATCTATCTATCTATCTATCTATCTATCTATCTATCTACTAGTATCTATCTATCTATCTATCTATCTATCTATCTATCTATCTATCTATCTATCTATCTATCTATCTATCTATCTATCTATCTATCTATCTATCTATCTATCTATCTATCTATCTATCTATCTATCTATCTATCTATCTATCTATCAGGTACTACTGTAAACCTAGCAATGGTATCAATTATAAACACACACAGGAGGACACGGATCTTTGTAATGCATATTCTTTACTCCATTTTGGTTGTTGTTTTTTTCTTAAATTAAGTTACTTTGTAATTGTTTTCTTTAATTTAGGTTAAACTGTTGATTTGAGTAATGAGTATAAAGTATAAGCGTTAAGTTACCGAGTTTGATATTATACCACCATGTTTTACCTGATATGTTCAAATGAATGTTTAACAGTTTAACGATGTCTGTATTGATGTCTCTGATTGATAATAGTAGTGTATGATAATTTAATCATTTTTTTTAAATGGAACAGCATGGATCTCAAATGATAACATAAGGGGGATTTAAACCAAATGTAGACAATGATCATAGTAGTGTATGGTACTTTAATTATTTTTTAAAATTCAGTTTGAAATGTTGATGTTTCAAGCAGCAAAATACATTACACATAAGATATTAGATAATAACTTTCAAATACTTGAGAACTTGTTTCATATATTTAAGCATGCGAATGATTTTAACATACTTTTCTACATAGAACATGTTGTAATGTAAAACCTTTGAAACCCCTGACTGAGGGCTAACTATTATTATACGGGTATTGTTATTCCTCTGATGAATTTGGAGACCATGAACGTTGCTAGAATTTAATGAACCATTACAATTTTTAGTATAACATATGTATATATATTCAATCAAATGCAGTTTTAGTCTATAAAATTGTGTACATGAAGAAATGTATCCCCATTGTGTATAGTGTTTTACAAAGCTGAATTGTTTACTCCATTATGATTAACAGTTTTATATTTGACACTGTAGAAGAGCCATCATACAACTCTCTCTCTCTCTCTCTCTCTCTCATTCTCTCTCTCTCTCTCTCTCTCTTTCCATTTATTTTTACGTTCTATATTATTTATATAAAAACAACCGCAAATTTTTGACATTTTTAAAAAAGAAATCACGCCTGAGTTGTCAGCCACCCCTCTACATGTGTTTAATATTGAGATACCAGACTGGCTGTCCTACATACTACAGGTAATGGTGTTATACGATACCTGTTGTGTACCTACGATGACGCAAAAAAAATTTATGGCCACCACCAGACTGTAAGCTGATCAGCGTTTGTAAGGTTGTAAAGAGTTTGAATCAGAAATAAAAACAAGATTGAAAAGGCAAAGGCAAACTGTTTTAACAATTCTGCTGCATGTAGCTGTAGTTCTGGTATAGGAAACGGTCGCTGCTGTAAACAAAATGTTTTGTGTTCGAGTATATTTGTAAGAATTGATTTACCCGTGTCATAATGTAAGATACATGTGTAATGTGTTATATATGTGTATAGTGTATAATGTGTACACGTAATTAAAGGAACTTTCTCCTTGAAGCCATTTGAATAACATGTTTGCATCTTCATTACAAGTAACATCTATGTGTATTTATACAGATAAACTGTTCTTTATGACCACATTTCATTAACTGATTCGTAGGCTAGACACACAGTTGGTTGCTCTTAATATCTATCAAACGATTAAAACTACTTGTGTTATTCCTATATCATATGTTCTTAGCAATGCACTACTTTTATTTTATTTCAATGTCGATATGGAGTTTTAGAAATTGTTATAATCAAGAATAAATTAAATTGTAGTATGTTTCTCGTGTTTTGGTCATCAACAAAAAAAAAATGCAGAATATAGCATCAAATAAAAAGTCCATATAAAAAGTTAAACGGTTGGCTGACTATTGTGAATGCAGTTTATGGTAAAATGTTTCATTTCTAACCTATTCTCAAAAGATTGTATTTAACATACAACTGAATACATCGTGTGTGTTTGTCCTCGGTTTAAAGTGATACTTTTTTGAATTACTAATATACTTTGTATACGTGCAGCATTAAAATGGTTCTGACAAACATTGTAGATTCCTTTGTAAATTTCAATTCAAACAAATCTTTAAAACTAATCATGGATAACAAATCTCGATTAAATTTCCAGTTTGTTCTCGTTGCATGGGTATAAGTATATTTAACGACAACATTAGATTCATCATACGGCACATTGTTATCCTCTCTCTCTCTCTCTCTCTCTCTCTCTCTCTCTCTCTCTCTCTCTCTCTCCATTTATTTTAATCTTCTACGTTATAAAGAAAAAACTGCACATTTTTGACCTTTTTTTTTTTTTTTACAAAATCCCGCCCAAGTTGTCAGTCACCAATTTACTTGTTATAAATATTGAAACATCAGGCTGCCTGTCCTAGATACACCAGGTATTGGTGTTATACGATACATGTTTACACGCGATGATGCAGATAATTTAAATGGCAGCCAGCAACCTGTAAGCTGATAGGTGTTGGTAAAGGTGGAAATAGTTTGAATCAAAAAAAAAAAAAAAAATGAAACATTAAAAAAAAGGCAGAATCATATTGTCTTTAACAAAGCAATTTCAACTAAATGTAGTTGTAGTTCTTGTATAAGAAACGACAAAAATAACCGTTACTTTAAACAAATATATTCATAAAGTTTTGCGTTTGAGTATATCAGTTTGTAAGAATCATCAAACCCGTATCATTTTTCAAACACATTTATAATTTGTTATAAATGTGTATAGCTGTACACACATAATCAAAATAACAGACCCCTTACACTCATTGGATTTACAAATTTGCATTTCCATAACGTGTAACATGTATCTGTATTTATAAAGATGTTCTCTATGACCACATTTTTCATCTGATTTGTAGATTACACACATATTTTGTTTGCTTAGAGCTTTAAATGTACATTCAAAGATCAAAAATACATTGTTTTTAATGCAATACTTATATATTGTTTTTCAATGTTGATATGAATGTTTAGAATCTTTAATAATCAGGAAAACATTTATAATCTTCAATGTTCCTCATGTTTCTGTCATTAAATACCCCCCCCCCCCCCTCACACTTGAATGTTTCTCGTGTTTTTGTCATTAAATACCCCCACACACACACACACTTGAATGTTTCTCGTGTTTCTGTCATTAAATACCCCCCCCCACACACACACTTTTTTAAAAAGTGGCATAAATTAAAAACAGATTGAACTCACCCACAGGAGAAACTCTACATAGTAGAAGCAAGCGTAGGTGCTTGGGGACACATCCTTCTTTTAATGGTTTCCTCAAGCTGAACGGTTAGATGACTATTGTGAATGCAGTTTAATGTAAAATGTTTTTTTTAACTTATTTTCAAAGAATCGTATTTAAAACACAGTTCAATGCATTCAGTGTATTTGTGCTCGGTTTTAAGAATTACCATTCGTACAACATTAAAATGGCTTTGTCAACCTTACTTAAGATACTCCCTAGCGAATTACAATTCAAACTAATCTTCAAAACTGATCTTTATATTTTTGTCTCGTTGCATGCTTAGTAGTATATTTATATTTTTTTTATATAGTTCCATTAATTTTTTTTCCGTTTATTTGTTTTAAAGAATGTATTTGCTTCTTCAGACTTTGTCTTTTTTCTCTTTGTCAAATGAAGTAAATCTCTTAAGATACGTTATCATTGGCCCTGGGGAGAGGGGGTGCATATACATAACACAATACCATCAGTATTATAACAAATGATGAAAGAGAGAAATCTAAAATTGATAAAAAAGATAAAGTGTAATAATCCTGTTTAAAGATAACTGTGTCACTGTGATGTAATCATTGGTACTCTCACAGATCAGAACTGTTATACAGTTCCTATAATAAAAATAGGTAAACACGTGTTTGTTCATGATATACTAAAGTATACCTTTTGTGAACAATTGCAGTAAACATAGGCATTATTATGCTTTTAATTAATATTTCAACAGAGCTAATAGCAATCAAAGATAATTAGGCATTTTTTTTAAAATCATTAATCGACCAGTACTAATGTTAAGCATTTGGGGAAAAAAATGGAGTAAAGAAATAAAGTAATCAAAATCTACTGAAACTGTTTCTGACACATATGCATGCTCTGGTTAACACACTTGTATTGTAAAAATCGGTGTCTGACTCTCGCTTCAATTTCTGACCCAGGTATCTGTTTTGAAAACAGGTGTAATACGATGTTGTTTTTGCATTCACAATGCTTAATAAAAAAAACTTAGGCGTCGCGTTCATTGAATGTTCTAGACACAGGTCAAAATAAACTAATGTAATTCTCTCTATCTGTTGCTGTCTCTGTCGCTTGCGTACAGAAGCAATTCAATATCTTTTTTGCAAAAAATTTGTTACATAAGACACGTCAATAATCTTAAAGAAAACAAAACTTGTATACAAATTTACAGTTGCCATAAAAAGCGACCCGAAGTTTCTGTAGTGGCCAAAGTATTAAGTAGCCGGTATACATTGGTCTTTGGTGTTCGATATTGTCAAGAACATGTGGATTTTCTCCAAAACATAATTGATACTACAGAGTACACGATTTTAAATGTGGTAATTAACTTTTGAATCTCTCTCACACACCCTGGTTAAGACGTTTATATTGTTTAAATCGGTGTTTGACTTTCGCTCATGTTTCTTATTGAGATACATTGAGTGCATCAACTTCTCTAGACGTATGGTGTCAAACTAAACTAATGTACTTCTCTCTATCGCTATCCGTGTTTCGATGTTTCTAATCTGTTTGTTTATATACCTGTCTTTTCCTCTCTTTCTCTCTCTCTCTCTCTTGCTGTCTTTATTTTTATCAAATATCGTCCTCTTCTTTTTACGCAACATTTAACACTCAGTTATCGACATTAACGCGACGCACATATGTTTTGAATGATTTACTAAACATCGTATGATTCTCAGGAACTTGAGATTTAATGTATCTATACAGGATAACAACAAATACTTAAAGTAAAAAAAACAACATATTTTATTACGATTGTTATTATGCATATTGCTAGTAGAGCACGTAATAACATCTTTTAAACGTAATTTGACCTCTCTCTCTCTCTCTCTCTCTCTCTCTCTCTCTCTCTCTCTCTCTCTCTCTCTCTCTCTCTCTCTCTCTCTCTCTCTCTTGTTACCAAATCTGCTTGTTATTTTAAATATTAAAACAGCTATTGCAAATAAGTTATAATAATTACCATTGCCTTCTATATGAATTGACAAAGACAAATTGAACTCATTGACTTTTTCGCTTTATATAAATTTGTCTCTGTCCCAGTCGTTTTCTCTTAAGTGCGCACACAATGCAATTTGTCATTTATAAAGTTTAAATATTGGGCAAGTCATGATTTATTCATTGTTTTTAAACAAGTTATATACACAGCAGGCACATGTTTATTTGCATTACATTTATGAGAGAAAATCAAATTCTTTGTTGAGATTCACGATTATCTTGCAAATCAATGTTAAGTTTTGAAAGTGTTTTGTTAGTTAGCAGTATCTTAAGTTTAGCGCGTGTTATTGTTTCTGGGATTAAAAGCACGGGTTCCCCCAAAGTAAGTGTTAGCTAAAGGGACATCAACACTTTTTTCTTTTTGTTTAGTATGTAATGAAAGGTGTAACAGGTGCTCATATATCATTAATACTCGACCGTGTTTGAAAAGAATGGATTTTTTTAATGGCAATAGTTTTCATCGTAAAGGATATTGTATTGGCCTTTCAATGTTAGATTGGATAAAACCCGGTTCTCCCTGTAATTTTAAGTATACATTTTAAATTGAAAACAACAATTTAAATATCGCGAATAGAACAAGAAAAAATACTTCATTTTCTATTAAAATGAATATACAAAGTAATTATGTTTTGATTAAAGGACACTAATACTAATACAATTGATTCACACCTTTAGATTTCACAACTGTTTTACACAGAATGACATCTTACATACATTATAGTAAAGTATGATACTATTATGTTAAAAAACAAGAAAACAAAAGTACAAAAGTGCATCACAGCACTGTTGATATAATATTCTTTGCAACACACGGTTAAATTTATGCTGTTAAAAGAACTGTCTCGCTTTTTTAACACAATACACAATTAACAATCGTCATTTGTCTTTTTTTAATGGAATCATTGTGATATCTACGGTGCATGATGCACGTGTTCCAACTTTTAAACAACTCTAATATAAAAAAAATAATAACTATTTTTATGTCAAAACTTCATGCAGCCGCATTGAAAAGCTGTTTTTTCTCTCCCTCTTTTTTGTTGTTATTTCGTCTGTTTAGCTCTTCATATAGATGATTTGCATCAATATCATACATTGATAACATGTGCATTGTTGTTCATTTTAAACCATGTCTAATTTTGCCATATGTTATACTGTATTTGTCTGATTCCCAGCTCTTTACTTATTTATATTCATTTAGATATACTTTTGATTCTAAACGTAAGATACTTTTAGTTGTTTTATTATTAATCAGGTTATACGCGATAGCTAATAGAGAATACCCGTACTGTCTACTTTTTTTCTATTATCCTTCATAACAATTATGAATTAATGATAAATATAAATGTGTTTTCACGTTTACGGAATAATTAAACTGTTTCAATGTATAAAGTTTTCCTACGCCATTGATAAGTACCTGTTGGTAGATTATAACTATATAATTTTTATTCATATATCTTCCTGATAAGATACATGGTCCCCGATAATTTGTCCTCGTAAAACAAGAAGAAAAAATATATTCTCAAGGTGGGTAATGTATAATTCAACATTTTGATCAGTTATACAAATCAATCATGGGTTATCGGGTTATTAAACACCCCAACATGCATGTTGTGACTATTGAGCAATCAGACTTGCTGTCGTACATACCACAGCTTATAGTGATTATTAAGACACCTTCTAAATCCTGATGTAACGGATAATGTGATTTTTTTTATAGCAGACTGTAAGCTAATAGGCGTGTGTAAGTAGTGAACGCAAACTGTCTTTAAAAATGGTCATTTCTACTAAATAAAAAAGATTATTGTTATAAAGTTTCACAAATATGGTTTCATGAAGATTTTCTATATTTGTCACCGGTGTCATTATATACGATATGGTTATACGTATGAATGTATAGAAATGTTGTAAAGATCTAACCTTTCAAATTCATTGGAATGACACGTTAACGTTTTTATTATATATTGCATGTTTTATATCTATACATATCAACTAATTTGTAGATTGAACATACATTCAGTTGGCTAACAACTTTAAATACCCATTGTACATCACAAATCAATGATTAAAAATACTTATTTTTAATTTGAAAACAAACCTTGTTTGAAATGCAATACTTTTATTCTTAATGTTGAGTTATGAAACAAAAATTGGTTAAAACCACCAATGTGAGATAGTATACAGCAGAATCAAGCACAGGTGCATGAGGAAACCCCCTTGGTCTACTGTTTCCCTCAAGCTAAACGGCTGGCTACATTTTGGCAATGCAGTTTATAGTAAAATGTGGCATTCTTAACATATTTCCCGACTATCATATTTAACAAAGAACTGAATACATTGTGTGTATTTGTGCTCAGGATGAAGCTATTCTTTGCTGAAT
Source organism: Magallana angulata (assembly GCF_025612915.1). Taxonomy (NCBI): domain Eukaryota; kingdom Metazoa; phylum Mollusca; class Bivalvia; order Ostreida; family Ostreidae; genus Magallana; species Magallana angulata. The sequence continues at coordinate 79,934,899 of NC_069112.1, read as the reverse complement.
TACGATACCCAATATGTTTATATCTAATATTCAACTGACTCTGCCAAACTTAAGAGATTCTATTATATAAATAGTGCCTGTTTGGGAGGGTAACAGTTGAAATTGACACCCCGAGAAAACCATTGTCAACCGACGCGAAGCGGAGGTTGACAATGGTTTTCGAGGGGTGTCAATTTCAACTGTTATCCTCCCAAACAGGCACTATTTATTTTGTTATACTGAATGTCTTTTTTAAAATTTTTAAGAAAATTTTACTGCTTTTACATAGGAATAACGTGAATTCTACAGCGAACCGTACGCGCATAATTTTCGCGCATGTAATATTTTTTAATGTTACCCGTTGCCAAGTGCGTTGCTAACGCTGAGGGTAATAGTAAATATTATTAACTGCGTCTTAACCAATCAGATTTCAGTATTTAACATGAAAGTATAACAATGTAAATTATAATTCAAATGAATTTTCAAAATGGATAGAAGTTTTGTTTGAATTTCTGGGTTTTTTCTCGTAGCATGGTTTATAGTATATTTTTGTTATCTCAATAAATTTATCTTTCATCATCTTTCATTTAACTTTTTCCCTTTCTCTGTTTTGTTTTTTTTTAGTTTAAAGTTCTCTTCTTTCAGATGACCTGTATTTCTCTGTGTCAGAAAAATTCTTGATTTTTGTTCGCTTTTCTATATGTATTAATAATTAACAAATCAAGGTCCCGCAGGTAGGTTCATATACATAAACAAACCAATATCATTATGGACAAAAAATAAATAATGAGAGAAATTTTAAAATATCATACTTTTTTTTATTTAATTGATCCAGTTTAAAATTAACGGTGTCATTGTGAGGTAATCACTTTGTACTCTCACAGATTAGAACATCTATATAGTCCCCATGATCAAAATCAGTAAACACATGTCTGTGTACAATATACTGAAGTATACTTATCGTGATAAATCGTAACAATCATAGGCATTATAGTTTTATCTCTCACAGATCAGAACATCTATATAGTCCCCATTATCAACATCAGTAAACACGCGTCTGTGTACAATATACTGAAGTATACTTATCGTGATAAATCGTAACAATCATAGGCATTATAGTATTATCTCTCACAGATCAGAACATCTATAAAGTCCCCATAATCAAAATCAGTAAACACATGTTTGTGTACAATATACTGAAGTATATTTATCGTGGTGAATCGTAACAATCATAGGCATTATAGTATTATACTGTAAATTAATATTTCTACAGATCCAAAAACAGCCAGGGTTACTTTGGTATTCTAATATCATTAATCGATCAGTACCAGTGTGAAACATTTAAACACCTAGAGGTAAAATACTAAAACATTAAACATGTATTACATGGAACCATTAATCGATCAGTACCAGTGTGAAACATTTAAACACCTAGAGGTAAAGCAATGAAACATTAAACATGTATTACATGGAACCATTATTCGATCAGTACCAGTGTGAAACATTTAAACACCTAGAGGTAAAGCAATGAAACATTAAACATGTATTACATGGAACCATTAATCGATCAGTACCAGTGTGAAACATTTAAACACCTAGAGGTAAAGCAATGAAACATTAAACATGTATTACATGGAACCATTAATCGATCAGTACCAGTGTGAAACATTTAAACACCTAGAGGTAAAGCAATGAAACATTAAACATGTATTACATGGAACCATTAATCGATCAGTACCAGTGTGAAACATTTAAATACCTAGAGGTAAAGCAATGAAACATTAAACATGTATTACATGGAACCATTATTCGATCAGTACCAGTGTGAAACATTTAAACACCTAGAGGTAAAGCAATAGCACATTAAACATGTATTACATGGAACCATTAATCGATCAGTACCAGTGTGAAACATTTAAACACCTAGAGGTAAAGCAATGAAACATTAAACATGTATTACATGGAACCATTATTCGATCAGTACCAGTGTGAAACATTTAAACACCTAGAGGTAAAGCAATGAAACATTGAACATGTATTACATGGAACCATTTTTCGATCAGTACCAGTGTGAAACATTTAAATACCTAGTGGTAAAGCAATAACACATTAAACATGTATTACATGGAAACATTAATTGATCAGTACCAGTGTGAAACATTTAAATACCTAGAGGTAAAGCAATGAAACATTAAACATGTATTACATGGAACCATTAATCGATCAGCACAATTGTAAAACATTCGAGAAAAAAAAACTTAGAGGTAAAGCATTAAAACATTAAAAGTGCATTACATTTTAACTTCAGTAAAGTTCACGGTTTAAAGATGTCGATGTCGTATTTCAGCTGCATTGACTGCGGTAATGTAGATAAAGTGTCTTGTCTAAGTGCACAACACACACTATCAATTGACCAGATCAGGGTTTGAACCAGCGACCTTTTGGTTACTGGCCTAAATCCTATGACCAGTAAGCCATGTGATCCCCGAATGGTAATAAAAAAGGCATTATGGAAGTATGCTTTAATTAATAATTATACAGATCCATTGCCCATCAGGGTTATTTTGACATTTCTGATATCATTAATTAATCAGTACCAGTGTTAAACATTTGGAAAAAAAATATCTACTTAGAGATGAAGCCAAAAAACCAATAAAAATGTATTACATGGGAAAATTTTAGTTCAGTAAAATTCACATGCTCTGGTGAACATGATTCTATAGTTGAATTGTTGTAATGTTGAAAAAGTTGTCGCACCCCTTGCTCCAATTTCTCAACCAGGTAGCTCTTTTATAACAGGTTAAATCTGATGCCCCTAGCCTGCTTATTATCTGAACGTAGGCGATATGTGCACTGAAAGGTCTAGAACTTTAAAGTCAAACTAAACTGTTGCACTTCTTTTTTTCCCTGTCTACCTCCTCCTCTTTCGGGCTATGACACAGATCAATATTCTATTCATAAAAAAGTTGCTATTGATGAAAAGGAGGCTAATGCACAAGAATATCAATATTTGTAATAAATTTAAAAAATACTTTAAATTTAAATAAACGTGCTGATATTTCTTCAGTTATTAAAGCATTGTGTAGAATGCATTAATGTGTGTCATTGGTTTAAGGTACTGTCTAGGAAGTGTGTGTTTAAAAAATAATTTTCAGTATAAAATACACGTTTTCAATGCGGTAGTTAACTCTCTCTTTCTCTCTCTACCTTTCCTCTATCCCTCTTTCTCTCTCTTTCTCCCTATCTCTCTCTCTCTCTTTATGCTCTATTTCTCTTTCATTCTCTCTCTCTTGTTGATTATTATGTAAGACATAAAACAATAAAACAAAATTCTTAGAGGTAAAACAAAATCAAATTACTTGAAACCATTAAAACTTTAAGTTTACATGCGCTGGTCTACACGCGTCTATTGTTCAAATCACTGCTCCTCATATTTTTAACCTACAGCATAGTGCCATAAATGAGTCAACTTTTTTAATGGCTGCCATTGTTTTTAAATAAAGTCAGCTTACCTGAATTCGCTGCCAGTCCTCCAAATGAGCTCTAATCACTCTAATATTTTGTAATGTCGCCTTTCTGAATTAGTACTTCTCTACATCTTCTTGGTAGACTTGTGTACAATTTTTGAATGTAAAATAATGGAATTTCTTTCCAAGCCTTAGTTAACTGTGTTTTTAGGTCATTTACATTTCGGATCAGGTAAAGTCTATTTTTTATTTTGTTTTTCATTAATAGCCAAACATTTTCGATTGGACTCAGGTCAGGAGATTGGGGAGGCCAGCTTATCTGTAGTATTCTGTTCTGATGTTTCCAATTTTCAGATTCATTGGACCGATGACATGGGGCATTGTCATCTTGAAAGTACCATGTATTGTTGCCAAAATGTTTGACAACAACCTGCCAAATATTGTCATCAAGTGTTTGAATATATTTCTGAGAGTTCATATTTCCATTTACAAATGCTAAACTTCCTACCCCATAGTATGTTATACATCCCCATACCATTATTTTGATAGTAGCAGACGACATTGGTGCAAAATGGCCCAAACACTCGGGTCTCGATTTTTCCGACGACTTTCTCCAGACTTTAAACTTTCCGTCAGGTTTAATAACAACCATCATTTCATCTGTAAACATCACCTTCTTCCACTGGTTATTAACAGTCCAGTGCAACTTTCCTCGGCACCAAGCTATGCGTTTCTTTTTGTTTACGTTCCGAATTCCAATGGACTTCCTCGAAGATCTCCTTGTATTACCCAGCGAGTGGAGTGTTCTTTGTACTGTGCGACGAGAAACTTTAATAGGTGTACTGTTATTAAAATCAGCAGTAATATCTTTCAAAGTTGTCCTACGAGCATTTTTTACTAGCCTGGAAAGTGTCCGTTCTCCTCTGACAGTTACGAATCTGGGTCTTCCCTTTCGCGGCCTGTTTTCTACATTTCCACGTTTCCTCCAACGCTTTAAAAACTTAGAAATTGTAGACTTGTTTATGTTTAAACTTTCAGATATTTCTGACGCCCTGTGTCCACTTTCTATAAGTTGTATGATCACTTTTTTAGTGTCGTCTGACATTTCATTACCGTGTTTTGCCATTTTGTAAACAAGCGGGAAGAGTAATAATAAAATTGAATTCGATACGGAAAATTCCGGAAATAAAAGTTTGTAAGTGTTACTCCCCTTAGATCATAAAAAAGATAAGTGTGACATCGTTTTATTGTCTAAAATGTAACTTCGAAGTTCTGAGGCGACGCTAATTATTGCGCGCCATTAAAAAAGTTGACTCATTTATGGCACTATGCTGTAAATGTATCTGTTTCAGTAATAGGTGTAATACGATGATGTTTACAGCACTTTGTATCTAAACTTACGCGAAACGGTCACCGAAATGGAAAGACTTATTATGTCTTTTTTTCTCTTTAAATCAATGTCACTGATCGCTCTCTCTCTCTCTCTCTCTCTCTGTCTGTCTGTCTCTGTCTGTCTGTCTGTCTGTCTGTCTGTCTGTCTGTCTGTCTGTCTGTCTGTCTGTCTGTCTCTCTCTCTCTGTCTGTCTCTGTCTGTCTGTCTGTCTGTCTGTCTGTCTGTCTGTCTGTCTGTCTCTCTCTCTCTCTCTCTCTCTCTCTCTCTCTCTCTCTCTCTCTCTCTCTCGTTAAGATGATTAAATGAATATTTTACGATTCGAATTAAAAACGATGCATATATGATTTGCATTGTTTAAAAAAACAATGCAGTAGCCACTTTTGATTAAGTGGAAGGTAGCAGCCAATTTTGAAATATGAAGATTGCTTGGATAGGCATTGCCAATTATGCGATTATTGCCAGTTATGTAAACATATATTTGCATACAAAATTATTCAGATCAATTTTCAAATGTGTAAACATAATATATCTAGATTAATGTTTTTTAGAATAATATGCAAATTAAATATTTTTAAGCGTGAATGCACTTTTGACGTAATAATGTGTTTAAAGTAGGTGAAGTTTGGTGAACTGGCTGTGTGGTACCATACCAGGGGAATACAATCAGAGGTTAATAGAATTGTCATTGTCATACCTGACAAATTAAAAGTTAATTGAGTTGTTTATCTATCGATCTAACCAAAGAAATTTTTAATCCAAATTCAGAACAAAATCATTGACATTTTAGTCCACCAAGTTGTAATGAAAAGGAAAAGTGTCTGTGCTCTTTATGAATATTTTACAACATTGTATTATGCTTTCTTGAGATGAATGATTGAAACAATGGTACAGTATCTCACTACGAATGTTGGTATGCATGTGACCGATGGCTACTAATCATTTCAAAAGTGAACAAGCTTCTCAAAACGTCGTTTGATTTGTCACCCGCGTGTTTTAGATTATCAATACGTCAGACTGGTTCTCCAACAATAATTTATATCAGATTTCAGGGTACAATATTAATTTTAAATTATCAGTTCAACCAAAGCAGTGTAATTCTTCAGATCTAAATAAATAAGATATGGACATGTCTGTTTTTGAAGGTGGCTGTTTTTATAGCAGATGTAGTCTATTGGATGTTGTTCAAGACCTGTGATATTAACAAGATACAATCAACTAATCTGATTTTCTCTCTATCTATATATGACTGTGTCTGTGTTTCTCATGAGTGTGCACGCAATGTGATCTCTTTTATAGAAATTTGAAACATTAAACACTCATCTTTACTCATTTGATAAAATTTATTTTTCATAATCAAATTACAATTCAAAGGAAAGTTCTGAACAAAAAAGAAGTTTCAAATGAATAAATGAGACAAACACTAAAATATTTGAAAGAGATTCAACCATATCGTAAAATCGAATGTTTTTTTTAATGTTTACTCTTTAGCAGTGTTTACTCTTTAGCAGTGTTTACTATTTAGCAGTGTTTACTCTTTAGCAGTGTTTCCTCTTTAGCAGTGTTTACTCTTTAGCAGTGTTTACTAAAATCTGACTCATGTCATTGTTTTTTGAACTTGTTTTTAAAGCGTGGGTTTCCCTAACACATTTTTAGCTAACAGGACCACAGCGGTTTTTGTTACAGATTTAAATGAAAAGTGTAACAGGTGTCCATGTGTCATTAGTACTCGATCTGGTCGTTAAAGAGTTGGGTTTTCCAAGGTTATAGTTTTCATCGTAAAGGACATCATATCGGCCGCAATCTGATGTATCACAATGTTAGATGGAATAAAACCCGGTTAAGGCGTGCTTCCTTTACTTGACAATTAGTTGTACATTATGAACTGAAAATATAAATTTAGATATCACGAAACAAAACAAATTAAAGACTATATATTTCATTAATATGGGTAAACATAGATCATTTGGTTTGTAGTTATATTTTAATTAAACATTGGAGATGAATTTGTAATATTATATTTTGATTTCACATAGATTTTGATTTGTAATAAAATGTTAAAGAAAAATGGAGTTCGAATTATATATATTATTTTAATAAGATGATCCTTATACTAATTAATTGCTACAAACAGTTCGATTTCATCACTTGGTTACACAGAATGAAATTTTACACATATTTGATTAATTTAGGATCTCTCATGATTTGCTATGGTATATGATTTTTATCCAACGAGTTGTGTGTTTTCTATCCCCGAGCCTTGGCGAGGGGATAGAAAACACACAACGAGTTGGATAAAAATCATATACCATAGCAAATCATGAGAGATACTTTTTATCACATGTTTTACCAAGTATTTTGTTAATCGCAACTTTTTCTGTAAAAATTGTGATTGTGAGCCGCACAACACATTATTTACAACACGTCAACAACGTTACGCATGGAAAAAAAGTTCCTTCAAGTTTAGCAAACAGACATTCATTTTCGAACATTTTTTTATGAATTCATGACAAATAACTGAAACAACATTAAATGTTTCAAATTTATATCTCAACACCCCTCAACTGAATTAATTATTTACTTTTTCATTCTACGTCAATCAACCGTCTAAACCTACGTAATGATTAACTATGACGTCACGTGGCGTAAGAACACACAGTGGAATATCAAAAATTTATCCCATGAGTGATATCCACCGTATATTGAGATAAACATGTGATAAATTAATATATTACTGTTATGTTTGAGTATCAAACTGAGCCGATTTTTCTGCAAACAAAAACAACTAGCAATTAGTCCTTTGGTAGAACTATTAGTTTTTTTCTCTGTGACCACAATAAAAATCGTCAGCTTCAATAGAACTTTCCCTTTGTAGGAAACGTACCCTTGAATTAAACAACGATATATCACTATTCATTTGTGAAACATGCATCATAGAGAGAACACTATCTCTACCAATGATGGTTGTAAATATAGCGTACTCTCTGTTTCTTCTGTCTTTCTCTTTCTCTCTCTCTCACTCTCTCTCTCTCTCGCTCTCGCTCTCTCTCTCTCTCTTTTTCCTCTCTTTCTCTCTCTTTCAGACAAACAGTGTGGTATCCTCAGAAAAAAAATTTTATTTTATTTTCACTGATCACTGATAATATAATACTGCATGCAACACACGGTTAGATGTATATTGTTAAAGGGACGGGAGCGCCTGTTAACACGGATGTATGCTATATTTACAATCATCATTGGTGGACTGTTAACACGGATGTATGCTATATTTACAATTATCATCTCTCTCTCTCTCTCTCTCTCTCTCTCTCTCTCTCTCAATCATCATTGGTAGACAGTTAACACGGATGTATGCTATATATACAATCATCATTGGTAGACAGTTAACACGGATGTATGCTATATATACAATCATCATTGGTAGATTGTTAACACGGATGTATGCTATATATACAATCATCATTGGTAGACTGTTAACACGGGTGCATGTTACATTTACAATCATCATTGGTAGACCGTTAACACGGGTGTATGCTATATATACAATCATCATTGGTAGACTGTTAACACGGGTGTATGCTATATTTACAATCATCATTGGTAGACTGTTAACACGGATGTATGATATATTTACAATCACCATTGGTAGACTGTTAACACGAATGTATGCTATATATACAATCACCATTGGTAGACTGTTAACACGAATGTATGCTATATATACAATCATCATTGGTAGACTGTTAACACGGATGTATGCTATATATACAATCATCATTGGTAGATTGTTAACACAGATGAATGCTATATTTACAATCATCATTGGTAGACTGTTAACACGGATGTTTGCTATATATACAATCATCATTGGTAGACTGTTAACACGGCTGTATGCTATATATACAATCATCATTGGTAGACTGTTAAACAGGATGTATGCTATATATACAATCATCATTGGTAGACTATTAACACGGATGTATGCTATATTTACAATCATCATTGGTAGACTGTTAACACGGATGTATGCTATATATACAATCATCATTAGTAAAGACAGTGTGCTCTCTATGATGTATGTTACACATATTACAATGTATATGCATACACTCTGTAAGAAGATATAAAACTCTTGGATCAAGCATGGCTAACGAGGTTTCGGTTTATGTCTTTAAAAAACAACAAAAATTTATAATGCTTTAATAACGTAAAAATCAGGATTATACTAAATTAATGAAACACATTGAACAGGTTGTTCCTATATTGATCAGTTTTATTTTGTAAGAAAAACATGAAGTGACACTTATATTCAAAGTCAATATTGGGTTCGTTTCTGTTTTACTTTCTATAATACAAACAAGTCAACAAATTGTACGGTTAGCACTGATATGTTGTAACTATCAGTTACATTATGCGGAAAGGAGACACTGAATTACATGTACATCTTTGGAATGTAAACTTTACACTCTTCTTTTAGATCAGACACAATTCCCATGCACCGGTTAACACGCTAGGGTTGTTAAAATATGTGTCTTACTCTCGCCCCAATTTCTGACCCCTGTAAACGGATGCTTTTTTTTCTTGTAACAATGATGCATTGTTTCCGAACTTGGTCGGTATGTAAATAGAACAGTGAAAAGGGAAATTAATGCACGTTTTTTCTTTTTTTTTTTGAATGTAGAAAAACGGCTTTATTTAGTTAAACTATAATGTTATTTATATATTACAACAGACTTAAGTTTGTAGGCAAATATCTAAAATGTTGACGTTTTTAATCAGGTAAGACCAGAAAATATGATTTTAAAATGCTTTGTTGTCAATAATTTTGCCAAAGATACACTTAGCATGCACTGGTGAACACACACTTCCTTTCTTACTGTGGTTCATATTTCTGACATTGGCGTTTGTATTTTAAAGCTGACATGAATTCATAAAAGCATTTGGTCGCCATATTAGTTTCGATCGCTCCCCTTCTGCCACTGGGGTATATATACCGGTTGAGAAAGTTACGGTCGGTTGCTTTCCGATCAGGCATTCACATTGCACGGACTTCTAAATGCATGAACTATACATTGTACATGTAGTAAAATGTAGTGATAAAGAATAAAGAAAACAACAATCAATGAAATACAAAATATATTTATTCTTTGAAAGGATGTCCAAGGTATCTGTATTATTTTGCACAGACAGTGCTGCCTTACTTTGCATGCACATCGAACACGTGTATCGTTCATACGGAGTGCATAACGTCTGCATCTTCTTGAAAACCCTGGCGACACTACATCCAACACAGTAGCTAAATGATAGTAAATCCAAGAAAGTATCACGTTTCTATCCGTTCCTACAAAAACTCCCCGTTTATAAAATCCATGCGATAATTGACAATGCTCGATCTGCCACAGTGTGCGGTTTGCGCATGTGCGATTTTATAACATACACAGGAAAACGGTCTATAGTTATCGAGGAATTTCAGAAGTATCTGCGCCTGGATTTCAGTCTGTCTTGTTTCGTCGTTTATTGGATATATCTTGCCAGTGAAGTGGTTGTCATACTATTTTTGTTCAAAACGCGTTTTTACAAGTCTTTTCGTCCAAGGTAACGTGTTCGGGTGTATGAAATTCCTGAATGCGTTGAAGCATGACGAGGGCTCTCGGCCTTATATAGGGGGTGTGTAGCGATGAGCAGAACAATAGAAATCGACAGCTTAGTCGGACATAAAAGGGAAGGAATGCGTATATATGAATTCATGTCAGGTTTAACTGGTGTAATCTGATGTTGTGTTTGTCATAACAATGATTCGTATATTATTCGTTCGGTATGTAGACAAAAGGTGACACGGTATACTGAAAATGTATTGCGATGATTATGCAATATGCGATCATCGAACCGTACTCAAATACTAATGCATTTATACAACATATGTTTGTATTAATTCTTCGATCAGCTGTTTAACGTGCACATAGTTCTACCAGCTGCGCATGCACCACAGTACCGCATGTACTGGCGTTGGTTATGTACTTTCATGTTATCTCGGCACCTTCATATCCTGCAATAATCACATATTGTATTATAACATGTAAGCAATAGAAGAGGGTTTAAGGAATATCATAGGAACACATATACTTCCGTTCCTCGTCAACATTTTCTATTCTATTGTATCAGTTGTATTATATTAAATGTGTATAGCTTTTATTGTGAATTGTGGATCATGCAAATTATTGATTATTTTATCAAGATTCACAAAATATCATTTAACAAATTAAAAGAAAAATACGAGCAATAACTCTTAAATCAGTTTAGAATTTTTATATTTAAACAAAAACAATATTCTCTCAGTAAACTAATCTGTTTTTAAGCTGTATTGATCACTTTTAACACCGTCCTATGTTTGACGATATTATATAAATGCCTGTTTGGGAGGGTAACAGTTGAAATTGACACCCCGACGCGAAGCGGAGGTTAAAAATGGTTTCCGAGGGGTGTCAATTTCAACTGTTATCCTATTATAGTTTTTATTTTGTTTCTCATTCTAAAGCTCTTTTATTCAAAAATGCTATGAAAACGTGTGTATTAACCAATTCATTGCTAACGCGGGATATGTATTTTTCCTGTAATATCGGCATCTTCATATCCCACATTAATTACCAAACAACGCACGTTTCAATATATAGTATTTTCCAAGTAGAAATAATGTGAGATCTACAACATTGCTTTGAAGTTTATTAACAGTTTAGGAAACAATCGAATTTGTATGCACAAAAAATCATACAACTATTTCAGCAATTTTGTGTTTCTAAAATAGCGTTTTCTAAGTTGCAAATAAACTGTTGTAATTTTATTCTACCATTACATTAAACTGGGATTCTACCATTAAAAGTTCTACGGTCGACACATTATCCTTGTCAGCAATTGCAATGTTTCAATAGATCACATGGTAACTGACACTTTACATACTTGTTAGACCATTATCTATACACCGGACTGACTACGTTTTCTTCCATTTTTCATGGTTTTTACTATGATTATTATTATTTTAGGTACATATGTAAGATGATGCTCATCCGGTAGAAACTACACAATTGAAAAGGTAAAACAAAATAAGCCGGATATTTTTTTCCTAAACGAAATTACAAATCGTATCTACACTTCAGTTTATGAAGATAATCATGGTTATATAATTGCATGTGGTTCTCAACAGAATTAACAAAAATGGAGTCAGTTTATATTTGCAGGTCATTTAAAATGTTCAGGTCTTTCGTATTTTTGTGTAAATTATTGATAGGGATGTCATTTCATGATATTTTTCGACCACATTTAACATGAAAATATTAAATGCACACAAAAGTAATTTAATTTGACGCAGAACATAAAAATTCAACTATATTATTTATATATTAGTTCATGTCATTAAGGTCTTTAATGTTTCAGGTCTTCGGTATGTCCTATATATATAGATACATTGTTGTGAAAAGAATAGAAAACTCCAATATTTTCCGAATAGATCATAGTCTCGATAAAAACGCGTCTAACAAGACAATCTATGACTTATTCTGCATTTACAAGTAAAACTAAAAATATGTAATATTTTCTAAAGGCATAAAACTAATTTAAATTCCAGAAAAAATAAGCATGATATAAACAAAAAAACTATCCCGCAGAAACGCAGTTACAAAATCTAAAGGTATATGAAATAACGGACCGCCTTCTGGCAGCCCGTAATAATTTTCTGATGGCGTTCGTTGTATATTGGAGAATTATTTCCGCGGTATCTCTATGTTCTCTGCAATAACTATAGTAGAATGATAAATAGATAAAATAATCCCTAATATGAGGATAGAATGCATTGTGATACAAACAAAATGTCTATGTTTTACAGGGACCTGTGCAATATCTCGACTAGTTAATTAGCCACAGAAGCTAATGGCAACAGTCCTGTTTAATATATAACCTAGTACAATGTCACAGATAATCGTAGTTTGGACCTGTTGTCTTCTTGATTATATTGATCTATTGACAGTTGATGATGATTATTAAAAAATGTGTCACAGGGGCAGATGAACAGAAGCTGCGATCTCGCGAGATTTACATGTAACGCGGAAAACGTTTCCGATTACGTTATATTTTTCCAGATTAGTTATACTTATAAATATATATAAATTAACCAGTAAAAAATCCCAATTTATTCATAAATATAACTGAAAAAATTAAAATAATTTATTGTAAAAGAAAAGAAATTGTTACGATTTATTTATCGCTCGAAAACCAATGTAAACAATTTAAATTCAAAGTAGTACATAAACAATAAGTTAAAAAAAATATATTATCGTTCATTCACTGAGAAAATAATATATATTTTAATTATTCAAACATACCCAATCCACAATTCAATTTCTTATATAACTTTAGTCATACAGAGGAATAAATGTTGTAGAATAAATGTTGAAGTTCATGATATTGGGGTCAGGGCTTGCATGTTTATCATCAGCTGAAGGTCAGCATGGTTTTGTCTGTTAAACAAATATATTCTGCGTGCATCATAAGTCTACAAATTTATATTTTAGCACTTAATTATTAATACATAATTTTTAAAAAAAAATGATTCATTTAAATGTAAAAATCTATTTTTAAAGTATTCCGTACATTGTGTGATACTTTCATAGGTACAGAATGTTTTACAATCTTTAACACTAAACTTTGCTCATTATTTCTGCAAAATATATTTAAAGAAACACAAATACATATCAGCTGATCGGAAAGGGACGTAACTCCTTGTCTAGTGTGTTAACGCCATAACTGCTTTCTCAGACGTCCGCTCTTCGGCTATATAAACGTGACACTCGGGCAGTGTAGTCATTTAGAGAAGCTGCAATTATAAGAGCACTTGTTCTTGGGCACAGCCTTATCAGGTGACTGAGAGACTGGATGAGGGTGAACGGCAGAGTGACGAGGCATGGCAACCTGGATGTCCATCTGCACGGTGTTGGAGGCAGAACTGTCCCACAGGTGTACCACCTTGACATGCAGTTGGTAGAGAGGATCAGCCCTGACGTTATTTTGCTTCAGCTGGGGGGAAATGACATCAACGACACGACCTCCGCCTCTGATGTCCTGGTGAAGCTGAAGAGGCTGATTATCGTGCTGAGGGAGAAACACCCGGATTCCATCATCATTGTGGCCTCGATCATTTGTCGAAGGCGACCCAGGGGTCTTTCTTCACGGTCTTATAACCGTAAGAAGAAACGGGTCAATACATTTCTTCTTAATGAATTTGGTGCTTTCGAGCAGGGGAAGAAAGTCTTTTTCTTTTCCCACAAATCTTTAAGGAGAAACACTTTGACAGGGATGGAGTTCACCTCAATGATGATGGAAACAGGTGTTTCTATCACAGCATTTTTTCAGCCCTTCGGCTGGTCCTGTGATGCACAGCTGCCTCCTTCCTGATCAGATTTGTACAGATAGGTTACCTGTTAGCTGACCTTTGCTGTTGACCCTACCATCCAGTCAAAACGGCCTTTTTCAAGGCAACCAAATGATTAGAAAAGATGCCTCTATTACAATGCAGAAACTTATTACATGAAGAAAATTTTTTTACACAATAATGCCTAGATTAATTACCTGGAACGGTAAATTACACTAGTGCTTACTTAGTTGATCACAAGCAATTGTTTCATGTTTGTTGTGAGCCCTATAATAAATGACAATATAATTATTTTGGTATCTTATAGATAAGACATTTTCATTAATAAGGTGACTGTTCTAATCCATCAATACATCAAGTTAATGTCATTTGTTGCTTATTCACTTTGTGCTACAATAAATTTAGAAGGGAATTGCTTTAGATAGCCAAAATACATATGTATATGTAAAATAGCTACATGAATAACAGAAAATGCACTGAATGTATATACATGTAAAACAAACTCAAGTTATCACCTTTAAGCAATGCTTAGAAACTCAATAGGAATTTCATATTTATGGGTATATCTATGTGCTTCATTGTTATGATAAATAATACAGGTACATGTAGTTTTAACTTCACACATATGCAGGTACACCTTGTACAAAGGTCTTGACATCTCTCATTATACCATTAGCCTTACCATGATATGCTTTTTCCAGTATTACATACTGTACATGTAACAGAGCTAATTGAGTGTGTGTTATCTGAATTAAAAATAATCTGGGTTTTCAAAGAAAACTACACCCACGTATTATTTGATATCAAATATACACAAATAAAAATTAAGTATAATGCTCTCTATGGTGAATTATGTGGGTTAGGAAGGTGGTGATCATTGCCGAAAAATAAACAGCCAATGCAATATCTGCATGGGTAACAGCTAGATGTAAATGATGGACACATTCGTTGTTGAATATTTTATTCCCTTTTATTGGTGTGATTTAATTCAATCTGTAAATATACATGTACATCAATATTATTCAGTAACATAATAAATTCATATAATATAATTATTCTAACAGGCATAAAATATACATCATATTTTAATGCTACATTTGTACAATATGAAAGAGTCATTCCCCTTGTCACAGCATTTTACATGTAAAAATATTCATCATGATATAAAGAAATCCATATATGCTCAGATTTATCATTATAATAATTTCTGATCATTTAAATACTCAATTACATATTATCCAGAAAAAAATTATTATATACGAGGGTCAATCAAAAAATACGAAGACTTTTGTCATTGCTATGTTACTTAACGTCATATCATTACTAAATTTGGAAGACATAATTTAGCAATAGTTTCAAACAATTTGCAAGAGAAAAAGTTAATAAATTCCTTTATTTCTAAGAATTATTTAGAATCAAATCCTGGAAAAATGAGGTCACGGCGCACGGTCAACATTTGTGTTATGTCAACAATAAACCATATAATGTTGAAAGTAATATCTCTATAAATTGGGCTTAAAACCAAATAATATTGAAACCTCACATTAAGTATAGTCATTGAATTCCATGATCCAAATATTGACAGGATATATTGTTTTGTCGATCAGATATTTGTAACTAAAGACAGGTATTCCACTTTAGAATTGACTAAAAACATCAACGTCGCCGGACGTCACGGCGCAACGAGAAGTACAAACAAAATGGATTTAACCCAGGAAAAAGCCGATACAAGTTGTGAAAATGCTCAATGGTGCAAAAAATAAGTCAACAATTATTTGCAAGTTTGCGTTTAACTGTAATAAATTTTGTGGGGGTGGTGGTAATTGTATTTTGAATATAAAACAGCCCGAGAGAGAGAGTAGAATATCTGTAAATATTTGGTAAAAAAATAAGTAACATCAACCGACGTTCAGGGTTATCCTTACTGTAAACTAATAGATACATGGTTAGATAATGGAAACTTCGAAGAACTAACTTATGATTCTCAAACAAATGTGTGAAAATAAGATGTTAAGTGGTTCAGTGCCATTTTTAATTGTAAGGAGAAAAGCACAAAAGACTAAGCGTGATACAAAGATGGGGTATATCTATAAACTGTGCGTGTTTAATCTTGACGTCATGATTTGAACGTTACCGTGCGCCGTGGTGACAAAACATGTTGTTTTTAAAAAGGAGTAACAAAAATACCGTTTCATCAAATTGACTTAAACTTCGCAAATCAATGACATTAGTGTTGGTGCACAGATTAATCCGTTAAGTAAGACTTTCATGAAAAAAATATGATAGACAGCCACATTGTCTTCGTATTTTTTGATTGACCCTCGTATATTAGTTAATGTAACAGAGACACTTATTGCCTTTGCTGGGGTTTGAACCCGGGTCCTCTGGCACGCCAGTCCAGCACTCTATCGATTGAGCAAAAGCCAGAGCTAGTAAGAATGCCATATGTCTGACTCTATCACATTAAGACAAATAAGGTAAGTAGTACCTGTTTATGGAAGAGAGTATGGTACAAGCTCTGATACATCACTCACATTTTTAAATGAGTCTGGGTATCTCATGAAAAAAAGACAGTCAAGTTCACAATTTATAATAATCTGTTTTTTCCATCCTAATTTTATAGAAAAAATATTTGCAAATGAGGGTGCGATATTATGATGGTATAAATTAACCTTCATGTCAACTAGGAATCCCCAAGACCTACATGGCATGATAGATAGTATTTTCTATAATCATACCTATTAATATACATGTATATAGTACTTTTTTAAAATCAATTTCAAAATTATCATATTTAAAATGAAAGATAAACATCAAAATCTATCTTATTTACCATGTAAGTTTCTGCCCTTTTATTGGTACTGATTACACCTGTAGCCATAAATAAAATAACTATTCATATAATTTAAGCTGGAGATGAAACAATTTGGTTTGTTTTCAACTACAAGGTGTATCTGTACCAAATACATGATAACCATATCTAGACTCTAAATTTTTTATAAATATTTTATTCTATTCTTAAATTGATTGAGCCAAAATTAGATATGTGCGCTGTTATGGTCATCATGTGGTTAAACTGTTTATCCTGCAGTACTGGTACTTGATTTTGTACATATATTGTACATGCATCCCTTCGTCAAACTGAACAAAATGTAATGCAGGATAAACTATTACAAAATGCTGAAGTTTTGTTGTTTTCTTTTATTAAATAACAGTACTAAATTTTTAAATAAGTACCAATACACGTTCAGCATTCCATAATTTTTATATCTAATTAACTGTTCGGGCTTCATCAGTTGGGAAACAGTTAATTATGCTAAAAAAATCAAACAAACAGACAAACAAAAAACCAAAAAAACCAACATAAACCTACATGTATGTAGTCCACATTGCTCATGCACCTAATACAATCTTCCTTCAGAAACATTGCAACAATATTTACTTTCCATATGAATTTTGTTTGTAAAAAGTGTGTGGAGATCGCGAGCTTTGACATACACAGGTGGGGAATTGAATGGTTATGAAGTTTTAACTTAATGTGAGCTTAATGTGAGAATAATACAAGGATTTTAAGACATTGTGGAGCAAGTAGCTCAATGGTAATGGGAGTTAGGCCAGTAACTGAAAAGGTGGCTGGTTCAAACCTTGCTGTGGTCACTTGGTGTTGTGTGTTGTGCACTAAACAGACAAGGCACTTTATCTACTGTTTTAGTCCACTACGCTGAAATTGGGTACTGCTTACTACATGTATGTGGTCTGCGATGGACTGGTGTCCCATCCAGGGGGAGTCAATGACTCTCATCAGCTTAGCACCATGAAAAACCGCGGATAAGCCCCGGCCCTATGTGCCTTAATGGCATGGAGAAGGATTTAACCTTTTTTTTTTTAACTTTAAGAAATTAATAACTGCAGATAGTAATAGTATACAGCAAGGCAGATATTATCAATAAATAAAAATAAACTTAAGCATTTAATAATACATGTGTATTTATTTTAAAGATGTATAAGTCTCCAAACTGCAATGGTTTGTGTATCTATAGATAGTCATAAAATGCAGAACTCAATCTGTGATTACACACACACAGTGAAGTTTTGAGACTACATAATTTAATAAAACAAATAACTCATTGCAAAGACAAAATCAACAATTCTTGATCAGAACAACTCACGTTAATTAGTATTAATCTAAGTGGGCCTAAACAAAAGACATAGCTTAAATTTCCTTTAATTTCTTTACCATATGGTAATCCATGCAGATATCTCTTTATGTTCTTTTGACCCCATCAAACTCCTTTCTCTCCCTCTGCTCTCTCTGTCTCTCCCTCTGCTCTGTCTGTCTGTGTGTGTGTGTCTCTCGCTCTCTCTCCCTCCCTCTGCTCTCTCTCTCTCTCTTAAAATTTCTTTTTAAAAATTTAAAATTAACATGTGAATATGAATGTTAAATTATAATAACGTCTAAAACAAAGTAAGAAATAGCTTAACCAGAACGAATAAGTTACTTGCCTGCTACTGGACTGACTTAATGTCAAAGCCACATACCTGCCTCTACCCTCCACAGTCCACCATTTAAAACTAGATGTTGCATTTAGGTGCATTTCCTGTCCCAAATCTCAAGCAAGTTCAAGTAGAGAATATGTAGCTGATGACACTGGCTTAAGGAAATACCTTTTTGCCATTACCAGTCTACTACCGGACTGACTTAATGCCACAGCCACATATCTGCCTCTACCCTCACTCTCCATCAGGATCTGGATTTCCCTGGTCACCTATTAAATACGACTTTTATTAAGTCTACACACTAGCTAGTATATTATTACATTTACATGGTTGTATATTTCATTAACAACAGTATAATTATATTTTCATAATTTTTCTCACTTAATTTTTTTTCAGCACAAATTTTTAAACATATGTATGAAAATCATAGTATCACATGCACTTTTCCTACAAAATTTCTCTATTGCATTTTTCTTAATTACATAGTTTAACAGTTAATCATGTACCATTATTTGAAAATATGATCTGTTGAGGCTTTCCATCTTTGACAACAGTTGTCCTTTTGCCTAACATAGATGGTGGTATTCTCATCCAAGATGGTTGACCCAGTCCACCTTGGCCAATACTTTGTAATAAAATCAATAAACATACATAAGCACAATAACATCGATAAATTCAACATATTTATTGCACTTGACAGGAGTAGTTTCAATGTGCTTGTAAGTGATTACAAATAATACTTTTAAAAATTACATGCTACAAATCAAATTAACGAAGTAACTTACGAAAACACATTTTGTTCATTACTCCGAGACACTTGCAGTGGTTGTCCTTGGGGATGAACCAACCTGAGTGGAGGGTAGGGAGGAACAGAGCCATGAGATGGTCCTGCTGCTGCCCCCTCTGTCTGTGTAGGAGTCTCCCCTTCATTCCTGTCATAATGATATTCAATGGAAGTTAGCATTTGTTGACCGATTTCTAGTATTGCATTTAATACAAGTCACATTTTGTTCAAGTTTTACAATACATGTAGGGTATATATTCTCTTATATATTTCTCCATAGTTAACATATATTTCAAGTATTTATCAGTGAATCTTCTGTGATCATTCAACCAAAGCAAAATCATCCCTATTATTGATTAGTACATTCAAAAAATATAAACCTTAGAAGTTTTTTCATATCCTCTTCTGTTGGTCTCTTCAATTGTGTTTTCCTCGGCCGTCCCCTTTTCTTTTCAGTTTTGTGAAACCTTGGTTCGATATATTATTTGCGTTTCCTGCAATTCTTTCGGTGGGATTAAGCTTCATGGGATTTTCATCTTGGATGGTCATGCAAGCTTTATTACCTGAAATTAAACTTCCTAAAGACTTAATTATTGTAGATAATCTATATTTTATGACTTGTGGATTTTTAACCTGATGACCAACTTCATCGAGAAGGTTATCAATTCGCTGCAGTTGTATTTTGGATGTCTTTTCTTTAGGTTTTGCAGCTGTTGGTTCAGGATGACAAAGTTGCTCTTCATTTTCATCTGAATTTCTTACAATAGTATCTGAAACACTGGAAAGAGAATAAATTTTATGAATATGTTTACATATATGACCATTGTGGTAATCACTGCAAGAACATTGATACATGTGATAGCAAAGATTTATGCATGGTAAATTTTTACATTTGCTATAACAATGTTCCTGTGAGCAATCATCCAGCATGGCCTCTATAATATAATTATCTGTTTCAGAATCTAATGAAAAGATACTGCTGGTAATTTGCTTAACCCTGGAATTATCAATATCCAAACCTCTGTCATGCCTATCCTTAATATGCACATCACTATCAGAAGGGTTGTTATAAGAAACACGTTGTAGGTGTCTTATAAAATGGTCATTCTCTATCTTTAACAAAGTGTCTAAAAGCACATCTATGCGCATATTGCGCTTCCTTGAGAAGTATATAGTTTTCAGCTGGTTATGAAAACTTTCTACAAACCTATTGGCATTACCATTGCCATATTCTATTCCTTTCCTAAAACACAATGACCATTTCTCAGGACGATTAAAGTAATTATTCATCAAATATTTTAAGAACCCAGGATTCATAGTAAGAAGTTTTGAGATCAATGATTCTTTATACCTATTGAAATCATTCTCTGATTTTGCTTGCAGCATGGCACAAAGATAACAGTATATTTCTGTTTTCTGAGCATCATTCCTAAAATGATTGTGGATATTTTTTATCCATGACCTTTGAATATGCCAGGTACAAAGAAACTGCTGAAGATCAGAACCAAAGACCGACTTTGCTGCATTCCACCCTGTATTGTCATCATCTGTCATTATAACCTTGACCTTTGTTTCATGGGAGAGAGCCTTAACTGATGACAGAAATAAACCTATTGCTAATTCATCTTCCCTATTAGAAATACAAAATGCAACAGGATAACCTTTACGAAACTCATCAGCTACCATGAGAGTAATTAAGTTGAATGAATAACTATTTGTTTTACGTGTGGAATCCATGCATAAAATCCGGCCTGCAAATGTTTGGTACATGTCCAGCTTTTGTTTGGTCATGATGGCTAAAATAAAGTCCTCCTTGGCGAGTCTTTTGGAAGGATTTTTAATGCCTTGTTGTTTGTATAGGAGGACTGGGTTGAATGACTCTTGGCGTAGAGCTTCCACCTTTAAAGAAGTTGACAGTGCATCATTACTGTCTTGAATAATTGAAGGATCTACAAGTCGTGTTTTCAAACTATGAATTTTCTTTCGATCTATCAAATGATAATACTTAAGGTCATCTAAATTATCCCTACTCTCTCTGTCACTAAAATGTTCCCTTACTTTGTCTATAATATTATTTATTGGAATTTTAAGAGCAAGCATACTGGTTATTTCTGATTTTAAACTGTCAGGAATAGGTAAATACTTACTTTGTTCAAATGACAAGGAATGGGAATGGGATTTGATATACTTTACCACCACCTTTCCATCACTTGTTTCACATACTGCAAAACGTGCTGGGCAAAGGCTATTGATTTGACAGTGTCCCTTCTTGTTTTTACGAGAAGTCTTTGGTTTCCTTTTGCCCTGTGCGCAGTGACTGGCCCATTCCTGTGACAGACTATAGTATAGACCATATTTCCCTTATCATTTTTCTGTGGCCTTGACCTCCGAACGAATCTAGTGTTAGAGGACAGCTCTGTTGCAGCCACTATTGAAATAAAACCACTATTGAAATAATTTATTTTAATAGTGGTTGGGAATGTATTTCATTAGAAAAGTTACCTTGCAACCACTATTGAAATAAAACCACTATTGAAGTAATGATTTAATAGAGGTTGGGGTTGTAACTATGTAATCACTATTATGTAACACATTTGGAAAGGGAGAAATTGTATATCATATTTGCTAACTATTTTGAAATGCAAGAAATCTAACGAATAATATCAAATACACAATTATGGTACAATTGTCACTGCTGTGTAGAAGTAAATAACCAATTCTCATGCATATACATTTGTTTTTATTTAACAAACAATTCAAATACACAATTAAGGTACTAAAGACTTGCATATTTTATGGTAATAGTAATCAAGACTATGATATAAATGTACTTATATTAGGATTTTCACTGTTATAGAATTGTTTTCATATTTTTTCTTTACCTTTCTCTTTGTAAAAATATATCACGTTTTATGGAAATTGTAAATTATTTGTACTAGAAGACAACGTTGTAAATTGCCAGAACTTCTATTCAAAAGCCCTGCATATTAAAAAATAATTTATAGCTTATATATCATTATAGATTTATGTGATAATGAATATCACTATTGAGATAAATAATTTCAATAATGGTTGGGGATGTACTTCATTAAGACCAATATTGAATGAAATAAATTATTTCAATAGTGGTTGGGTATGCGTTTCATTATAACCACTATTGAAATAAAATATTTCAATAGTGGTTCGGTATGCATTTCATTACAACCACTTTTGAAATACTTTATTTCAATTGTGGTTAAGGATGCGGTTCATTACAACCATTATTGAAATAAAATATTTTGATAGTGGTAGGATGTTATTTTAATGCCAATTATTCCGACGGTGCATAACACTCTCGGTTCCAGGTGACAGGTGGTATGGGAAGGATGACCATATAGTGGTAAAACAAAGAACATCATAATCAAAGAGGAATTCATCATCTCATAAGACATACTTCTTTTCTTAAGAAACTCTCCTAGCAGAAAGAAAATGTTACAAACAGACATAATAATAGACATAAAACTGAAATGCATCATCAACCACTATTGAAATACTTTATTTCAATAGTGGTTGAAATAAAAGGTATCCCCAACCACTATTGAAATAAATTATTTCAATAGTTGTTGAAATGAATCGCATCCTTAACCACTATTGAAATAATATATTTCAATAGTGGTCGTAGTGAAGTAACCCCAAACCCCTATTGAAATAATTTATATTAATAGTGATATTTATAATAATATTTATCAATAATTAATTATTCAATATACAGGGGGTTTGAATGGAAGTTCTGGCAATTTACAAGATGTTCACAATTGTGCAAATAATATACAATATCATAGGAAATGATATGTTTGTAGAAAGAGAAATGTAAAGAAAAAAATGTAAATTTTCAAAGAAAAATGAATAAAGACATTCTTCTAAGCTACAATTGAAAAAATAATTTTAATTGTAGTTGTACTTCAACAGTGTCTGCAAATTGATTTTCAAAATGGAACACATCCCGGAATACTATTTAAATATTTCATTTTAGTAGTGGTTGTATTTCAGTAGTGGTTGTAAAGTGATTCTTCAAATGAAATACATTCCCAACCAGTATTAAAATAATTTATTTCAATAGTGGTTGCAAAGTGATTTTTCTTATGAAATGCATTCCCAACCACTATTGAAATAATTTATTTCAATAGTGGTTTTATTTCAATAGTGGTTACAACACAGCTCTTCATTGCTTCGGAATTCTGAAAACTGAACTAAATTGTCAAATGTCATATGTTCAACTTTAATATTAGCATCATGAACATTTATTGCATGTTTTATAAGTTGATCTACTGTTTGAAACTGCATGGAACATGTTGAAATCATACAGGTTTGAAGTTTACGCTTAGAACAAACAGATGGAGCTTGACCCTGACCAGAATGAAACCTTTTGACATGTTTCTTTAAATTCTCTACTTTTTTAAAGGAGACCTTGCAGTGATGACACATCTTGGAACCTTGACTGTGACTTAGTGGACTGTCCTCAGATTTAACATAAGAGTGCAGTGCAGATATTGAAGGGGGGAACTAAGTGATTTATAATTATGTATATTGATTGGCTTTGAAAATTGTGAACCTTTTGGTTTTGTATTGCTATGATCTTGACCTGGTAACAACACTGGATCTAACCTAGGGACAAAGGAAGAGAACTGGTTACTTGTATCTACCTCGGTGATAGACTCATAATGACCTCCACCAGCTCGTTTCCATGCAATATGGATGGTTTGTTGAGGCTGACCTTGTGAAAAAGTATTTTCATGGGTAGTTATTTGAGGATTATGTACATCTCCTCCAAATGTGACCAAGATATTAATGTTCAAAGCCATGGACAGTGCTAAAATTTACTCTTGACCTGCATATGTATATTGTTGGCCTAAACGGTTTATATGTTCATCTATTGTACCTGCATCATCTAGAAAATAATTTTGAAAAACATGCATATTACCTCTCAGTGTTTCGACGGCCAAATTTCTTAGCTCCTGATGATTATCTTGATGACCATACAGAGAGAAACTTATTGAGCGGAACAGACAATTACCATCACCTGTGATTGGATTTCTTTGCAGGCCAAATGATGACAGGTACCTGTTTTGTTGTTCAAATTCCACATCTGCATCTGTGTAGGTTTTCACGAGCTCATTAAAATTTTCTGCCTAAAATTTGAAGCAAGTCTATACAATAGAAGACATATGCACATGGTTTGATATAACTTAAGATGCACATGTTTTGCAAACACTATAATGTATAACTGTTCACTGGCAGCTAAGTCTTGTAAGTCTATGAAACTATATTGGACAATTACAAACTACACTGTATACAATTACATGTACTTTGAACTCCATGCAGAGTTTACCAGAAAAGTGCCTTAGACTGACAATGCATCTTCATGTTAATGAAATACTTCTATATATGTTATTGTTGACAATGACACACAGGCTTGTTTCTGATCTTGACAAAATATGTAAATTGTCTGACATATGGGCAGTTGATTTTAATCCCAGTAAAACCAAAAACCTTGATTTAGTAGAAAAAATATATCTCATCCCCCTGTGCAGTTTGGTGTCCATGGTCCATTTATACAAAAAGTTAATAGTCACATCCATCTTGGTGTAAATCTCCAATATGATGGAGGTTGGAAACAACATATTAATTCTATTCATGAAAAAGCTTGTACCGGGTATAAGGTTAAACCTATTGAAACTTGTTAAATAAAAGCTATGTAGATGCTCTCTAAAAAATATATTTTTCATTTATAAGACCAGTTTTAAAATATGCTGATATAGTTTGGGAAAATTGTTCAGATAGAATAGTTAAACTTCTAGAAGATATTCAAGTAACTGCTGCAAGGATTATATCAGGTCTTAGAAGTAACTCATCCAGGTCAGCTCTATATGATGAATTGGGTATTGATCTACTATCAGATAAAAGAAAGCTAGGTTCATAAACTCACATTATTTTATAAAATGGTCCATGGTCTTGCCCCCAAATATCTACAGGATTTACTTATGCTATGTACACCACAAAATAATTACTCACAAAGACACCAAGATGATTTTAAATTTGTTATTCCCCAGATAAAAACAACTGCCTTTATGAACAGTGTTCTACCTTCATCTATAAAATTATGGAATGAATTACCTCTTCACATTAGAATTTTACCACCTGAGTCTTCATTCAAAAAAGCCAAAAAAAAAAACATATTCTTTAGAAAGCCAAACAAACTTTATGACTTTGGAAACAGAAAAGCAAATATTATACATTGTCAGATAAGAATTAATGCAAGCAATTTAAATGCTGACCTATTCAATATTTTTTTGTGTGAAAATTCTATTTGTGATATGTGTGGTTATGTATCTTGCTTATCACTATTTTTTGTCTGTCCACATTATGATGCACAGAGGCAAGTTTTTATACAGTCAATAAGTAATTAACATTTAGATATCCCCATCTCTCTGGACCTATTGTTATATGGGGACAGTAGTTTGCCTTATAACAAAAATGTTGCTATATTTAAGATTGTACATGATTATATATTAGCTACCAAAAGATTTAAGTTTTAATGCATTATTCACAGTGTCACTCAAACAGCTGAACTGCTAGCTTTCTACAACTGTTTTTCATTTTGCACATAAATAATACCCGGTACCAAGCATCTTGATTCCACTTATTTTTCCTTTGTTTTTCTCTACTATATCCATTGTTACATTGTACCATTAATGTTTGTCAAATTGACTGTTAAAGGAGAGGGCTCAAATAGGCAGATTGCCTGCTGCCCAATCCTATTATGTAATATTTTTTTACATAATAAAATATTGTTTAGAATAAAAAATGTTAATGAAACAGATGATGCAGTTAAATAACATGTACATGTACATGTTTATGCATAAATTCTCCCAACATTTTGAATCTATGAACATATAAAGTAATGCCTCATCCTAACATAAATATTCAGGCAACTTAATTCAATCAAACAATTCAAAAGCTACCATAAATTATACAAGACTTAGTATAAACTAAGTTTGAACATTTTATGCTTTCTATGAAGTGAATAATTTTCTTAAAAAGCATTAATTGTTCTCACCCAGTTTATGTAAGTATAATTAAGGGTAGCTATTGAAATTATTCATCATAATCTAAATGATCTGCTATTAAGTGTAGAAAGTAAGGCTGTTTGACTCAATTTGCACATCCCACCTTCATTATCATTTTTGCTGGATAATTTTATACATGATCTTATAATAAATGAAATTTGTAGTTAAAATTCCTCTTTAACATTCAATTCCATTTCTTCCAATTCAACGTTTTGCAGCTGAAACTATTAAAACAATCTTGTGAATTTATAAATCACAACTGTTTTCATTAATTGTAAAAATATCATAAAATATTAGGTTATTAATTAAGGAGGCTAAATGAACACCAGATTATCTATCAGACCTTTATTCAAATCTAAGATATGATATCTTTGGATGTAAACTCTTTATTTTAATAGTAAAGAAAAAAATCAATTTAATATTCTAGCCTTAAAATTTGACTTTTTTCCTATACATGTATTTTACAAAGAGCTCTTCTTAAAGAGATTAAAATAGTTTTAAAATGGCCACAACCATTTATCCCTCTTAAGGTACTGTATATCTGGAAATTTTTGCAATGATATATTCTAAACTTTTTCAATATAAATAAGTAGAAATTATAACTGGTATTGTTAGCTATAAGAAACATTTTAAGTTGGAAAAAATTACTGAGGAAAATAAAAAATTGCACATTTTTCCAATTTTGGCAAATTTTGTACCAAGCAAAAACAAAAAACAAACCCTGGATGTATGGTATGCTAGGAAGTTTTTAAATCATTAACAACTACCAGTAGTTTACCTCATTTGTTTGGTCAGATGTGCCATTCATCATAATCTGGGGGTTTCCGGTTTGTGGTGTTTGTTGGTCAACTGTAGGAAGCTGTGGTTGAATATCCTAATAATTTTAGTAAAAAAATATAAAACCATTGAATTTGTTTAGACAAATAAAACAACTATGTGTAACAACTAAAAGAACAATTTAAAATGGCATGCACTGATTAATTTTTACCAAAAATCCTAACAGATAAGATGGTTAATTCTTGCCCCAAGTAAGGGATTATTTACGGCCATTATGATATTATAAGCTATTCTCATACATGTATATACAGCGCAAATACTCACTGAAAAAGAAAAGTAATTATGCTCCATCCCTGTATACATGCATGAGCTTGACATAATCAAACTCAGTATGTATGCCTATACAAGTAAAGACAATATCAATAAATAAATTTTAATTCTAAACAGTATGTGCCTTTATGAATATTAACTAAGAGTTTATTTTAAAAAATGTAAATGCAGAGGATGATTATCAATATTGCTTCTGTGAAATGTACAGACCTACACATCTGTATGATGAACTCATTTCACAGATTGAGAGTAATGTGCATTATTGCATAACAGCAATTTTATATAACAAGTTGTTTTATCATGTAAAGACAATTTAAAGATATACAATATCAGAATTTTATAATATTGTTGCAACACATCATTTTTACATCGCCATGGATCCAGGCTTACTGCTGGATACAGGACACCTGACATTGTGAAAATGCATATGACAACAAATAATCTGCAAGTATGGTTTCAAAATAAACCAAATACCACTTATGAGGAATACATTTGGAATTCAAATAT
This sequence comes from Magallana angulata, assembly GCF_025612915.1. NCBI lineage: Eukaryota > Metazoa > Mollusca > Bivalvia > Ostreida > Ostreidae > Magallana > Magallana angulata. Next base: position 79,906,644 of record NC_069112.1, on the reverse strand, counting down.
ATCTATAATACATGTGTGTATGTGAACTTCTGAACTGTTGTGGGTATGAATAACAGTGCATGCAGTTTCTGGTATATTATCCATATTTTGTGTATATGTATCTTTCATTGATAGACATTCACTGTAACCTTAGAGCAATCATACACATGTATACATGCAAGGGCCCTTAATTGGAATCATTAACCTGAATCTCTTTAATATAAACGAAATTTGCCTTACAATAAACAGGAAACAAAACGCCCCCCCCCCCCTTTTTTTACTGAAAAAAAGAGCCCCGCCCACTTTACTTATATCGATATGCACAGTACCTTGTTTTTTTGTTTGTTTTGCTTTTATCAAAAGATATAAATACAGATACCAACAAACAATACCATAATGATTTTGTTCATCATCATTCATGATATTCTACCACATACGTTTAAAAGAATCTCTCCTTTTAATAGCGATTACATACTTCAGCTTCAGAGTTCAGTCTACATTACAAGTGTGTGATATATTACAAGCAATATAAGAACTTTCCAAACTTAAAATGATCGATTGACATTAACTGTTACCTCTTTCACTTATTTATGTCATTTTGATTGCAATCTCATAGTTTATAAATATAAAATTCCCACTTACAAGGATAATGATTGAAGTTGTGCAGCTCATCTTCGCCATTGCTCAGATTGAATGATAACCCCATGACGTCAGGGGTCAGCGATCTGTAAATATTGATATTTAAGTTGATGATTGAAGTATACTAAGTTGATTAGTTAAAATATTTATAATTTACCTTTATAAACAAAATGAATTAATACACGGTAAATAATAACAAGATATAAAAACATTTTCATTCATAGTGATTGTTTTTATTCATTTTTGCTGCCAGCAGTCACTTAGCAATCCGGAAAATTAAAGTTGCCCGGATATAGCTTCGTCAATAAAAAATATCCGTGACTTCCTCGTCTGTTCATCTGCCCCTGCCCATTCATTATTAAATGTACATGGTAATTGAAAATAAGGTATATCGTGACACTTAATAGCAGACTGTGTTGACCATATTTCAACTTTTATAATGGTTTCTAATGTTCCTATTTTAATTTGTATTTTTGAAAAAGTTTTTATAAATTTCAAATATACACGATAATTCATTTAAGTTATATCAGGCAAGCTTATAAGTTACTTATAATTGAGCACTTTATATTCATAAACATGTAGATACTCAAATATTTTCCATCAGATATATATTTTTTTTTTTATTTTGGATGGATCGTTAGAAAACGTATATATACTTATACAACAAGTTGTTATATGTATGTAATGATTGTATAAAGAAATGTACACCTATACCACTGATATATATTGAGAGAAAGAAAGAGATGTTATAGGTTTTATATAGTACATGTATTAAGGAAGAACATAATGGTTCATTTATATGTACTAGCTAATTTATATTGAGGGAGAAAGGGAGCGAATGTGTACGTGATTTTATTCGATAAATACATCATGTTATATATCATTTCAAGAAAATAAAAACCTTAATCTATCAGGGCTTTTATCCTTTTAATTTACGTATCTTGACTTCACATCTCTGTATTAACGTATGTGAAGTATCTTCTTTATGTAGATAACACAAGAATATTCCCACGGTGTTACAATGCTTAAGTAATTGTGATACATTTGTTGGGCGCCAATGTAATAGACTAGCACTAACTAGTAGGTTAATCCTTTAGCTCAGTCGATAGAGCGTTGGTTTTTTAACTGAAGGGTCTTGAGTTCGAGCCTAGTTGTTGTCCTTCCTCCTCTTCTATTACATTGGCGCCAAACAAAATAACCCACGTGGAGATATTTATAGAATCTCGTGTGAGATATCTAAAAAAAAAGTGGGAATAATGTAATAGCGTGCATATAAAGGCTCAGTACTGCCGCGCTCCTACTAGCACAAGCTAGTGGGTTTGTGGTCCTTCCTCTTTTATGATACATCAACACCATATTGAAGATCCCGGCGTCACTACATCTAACATAGAAGATAAGGGATACTATATCCAAGAAAGTAACACTATATCATTGTTTTTATAAGTTTTTACAAAAATACACCTGTTTTCTAAAGTCCATGTTGTCACTGCACGATCTGCAGTCTATGGTTTGCGCATGTGCGATGGTATAACAGGACGCAGGAAAACGTTCCACAATGATCGAGGAAATTCGAAATATGTGTGCCTGGATTTCAGTCTGTTTTGCTTCATCTTTCATTGGATATTGCTAACCAGTGAAGTGGGTGTCATATTATTTTTGCTCAAAAGGGATTCTGAAAATCATTTTGTCCAATGTATCGTGTTCGTGTGAATGGAAAACCTGAATGCGGTGAAGCATGAATATTGCTATCAGCGTAACACATAGGGAGTGTTGTAATAAGCACATAAGGTGCATGATTGAATGTAACGGTAGATGCGTTAAAGTGTGTGATTGCGTGTTACGGAATATGTGTTAAAGTGTGTGATTGTGTGTAAAGGTATATGTGTTTAAGTGTGTGATTGAATGTAACGGAAGATGCAAAAAAAAAGTGTGTGATTGAATGTAAAGGTATATGCGTTAAAGTGTGTGATAGCGTGTTACGGTATGTGTGTTAAAGTCTGTGATTGCATGTTACGGTATACATGTGTTAAAGTGTGTGATTGTGTGTTACGGTATGTGTGTTAAAGTCTGTGATTGCGTGATACGGTATACATGTGTTAAAGTGTGTGATTGTGTGTTACGGTATGTGTGTTAAAGTCTGTGATTGCGTATTACGGTATACATGTGTTAAAGTGTGTGATTGTGTGTAACGGTATAAGTAATAGAGTGTATGAGTGTGTGTTATACAACGGTATATGTGTTAAAGTGTGTGATTGAATGTAAGGGAAGATACAATAAAGTATGTGATTGAATGCAACATTGTTTTCTAAATTCTATGTTGTCATAGCACGATCTGCAGTCTGTGGTTTGCGCATGTGCAGTGATATAACCGCATGACACAGGAAAACGTTCCACAATGAACGAGGAATTCTGAAATATGTTTGCCGGATTTCCGTCTGTTTTGCTATATCTTTCATTGAATATTGCTTACCAGTAAAGTAGGTGTCATATCATTTTTGCTCAAAACGGGATTCTGAAAATCATTTTGTCCAATGTATCGTGTTCGTGTGAATTCAAAACCTGGATGCAGTGAAGCATGAACATTGCTATCAGTGTAATACATCGGGAGTGTTATGATGAGCACATAAGGTGCGTGATTGAATGTAACGGTAGATGCGTTAAAGTGTGTGATTGAATGTTACGCTATATGTGTAAAAGTGTATGATTGCGTGTTACAGTATAAGTGTTAAAGTGTATGATTGCGTGTTACAGTATATTTGTAAAAGTGTGTGATTGTGTGTAACGGTATATGTGTTAAAGTGTGTGATTGTGTGTAACATTATATGTGTTAAAACGTGTGATTGTGTGTAACGGTATATGTAATAAATGTGTGATTGTTTGTAACGGTATATTTGAGTGTGATTGTGTATAACGGCAGATGTGTTAAAGTGTGTGATTGAAAGTAACATTGTGTGTGTTAAAGTCTGTGATTGTGTGTTACGGTATATGTGGTTAAATGTGTGGTTGAATGTAACGGTATATGCGTTAGGGTGTGTGATTGCGTGCAACAGTTTATGTGTTAAAGTGTATGATTGTGTGTGTTTGTAAGCCCTGTGAAGTTGGCCCAATACCAAGTTTACACACCAATCAACTTATAACCTGAAAATCAAATGGACACCCGAACTCAGGTGTTCAGTTGAAATAACGTCATTTTCGTGTTCCTCTCACTAAATTTCACCAGAAAAAATAAAAAAAAGTATGAGTGTTTCTTTGACACCAATTTCCTAATTTTTTTCACACAGTGTGTGTGAAATTTTATGCTCCATTTTCCCCCTTTACACAGAAAAATCTGCGCATGCGCAAATGTCATATCGGATGTTTTTTATAATGGCGGAAGTGAAATATTTTGTGACCTGTTCCTTGAATATTTGATGTCACAGTGATGTTTAAAGGTAAGTTTTTGAATTCTATGATTTAGTTTCGAATGATGGCTTTAAGAAATCAATTAATGATACACGTGTATCGCTTCTAAAGTTGTTTTTTAACAACAAATCACGAATGTATTTTCTTTTCTAAACTACGAGCTGGATAGATTCTATCTCTTAACAAAATATTTACATTGTAAAACATTTATAATAGATAATTTTTCTACTAAAATCTACATCATTTATTCCCACTTGGTTAAAACAACGACTTATATTCGAATATTGATAATGTGTTTTCATTATATCGTGTTTGTTTACCTAGACGATGTTTAAAATTGTCTACATTTAGATATATAAGCATTGAAAAAAATGTGGATTATATAAGCCCAAGGCAAAAGATAACAAAAACTATATAAATATAACACTAGATCTAGACTCATTTGTTTATATTCCTATGATTAACGTCTTCCGTTTTCAATGGAAACTTTCTACGGTCTGAAAGTAAGGAGAAAAAAGTAAATTAGGAAGATAAATGCTAGGTATGTTTTAACAATGAATTACAGGATTATTCTCGTAAAACTATGCTTCAATACAATATCAAGTGTAAGTGTACGATGGTTTTGCCTGGTCAGACGATACAGCAAAACCATTCTATTGAAGTAATGTAATAATTATTCTATTTTGCATTTGTGTTTTCTTTTATGAAAACCGCTTTACTTTATGTCTAGGTCTTGAAGAAAATGAGCAATGTAGCTATTTTTTTAAACTATGGATTAAAATCGACAGAGTACTTTCGAAATAGGTAACGGGTGCTTTCGTCCCTTGTGAATTTGCTATTAACTTTTTTTTTACAATGCAATGTGCTTGTTTATTGGTCAAAAGAAGTTTTGGTGAACGTGTTCAAAGATCAGACAGTTATAGAATATGAAAAATAATCAATGATATAAACTTGAGACAGATACAAACAGGACAAGGTTGTTATCTAATATAATCATTTTGAAGCAATGGATTCACTCACTCTGACTCTAAGTCTCGCTGATTATAAATCATATACATGCTGTGGATACATGTAGCACCAAATTTGTACATGTATTACCACGTCATTCATAACAATTCATCAGCTTTATCTTTGAATAATGTAGTTCATATATTAAATGGTATTTGGAGGGGGGTGGGGGTTGTTGTTGTTGTTGTTGTTGTTGTTAAAACAGAAATAATGATAAGAATTGAAATTTTAGCATTTCATTAATCATATTTTTGGAGAAGGCAGAAGCTGTATTGCTTAAATATAAAAACAAAATAAATTTAAAGAAGCTTTAGAACAAAGTTATAGTAAACATGGTCAAATTGATATGTAACCCTTTTAGATGGTGTAGGTTTATTCATAGAGATATATATACTAACATACGTACATACATTGTACATGCCAGATTTACGATGTAATTTACTACATCTGGACATGCCATACTAAGTGTTTGACTACAAGTTTACTTTGTAAATAAAACAAAATTTAAAACGGAACAAAAAAATAAAATAGATATACACATATACATTGTACATGTATATAAATTATAAACATCAAATGTAATGTTGTGTAACAATATTCAAAGTTTTATCTCAACTTTACTTCTCAACAACACTAAAATTTCAAAATATGAGAACAGAAGTTATTTTTCTTTCTCTAGTGCTTAATTTTATGGAATAAATATCATATTCGCTCTGAACAGAGACATAAATAACATAATAGTATGCCTCTGTGTACATGTACAATTCTTCCATGCACTCTTAGAAAAGGTTAAAATGTAAAACAAAATTTTGAGCGTATATGAATAAATCACATCATGAAACTGATACCACCGCGATAATGTACAAGTAAGTATACATCAAAATAGTTAGGATAAAATTACCCGGGGCGAATCAGCCATGATAAACCATTGCCTTGTGAAGAGGAGCAGAATGGATCATAAATCCTTGACTTGCAAAGATGTCATCTCCAGGCGTTTGTTTTTTTTAATAATTAATCTTTGATTGGCACGGGACAATGACATAACATGAAACAGGTCACATTTGATTTGTCTAAGATGATATGGACAGACCTCAATTATGTGTAAGCATCAGATTAAGAAAAAGGTATCAAAAGCTATGACATTTGCTAATGAATATTTTCATAACAATAACTTTACAACTTATTTGAAATCATGCATCCGATGCGAATTATCAAAAGTTTTTAAAACTATTAATGCTTTGAGTTTATGACATGGTGTGACTGTATGTGACATTATTATGCCTTATGTCAGTTTGTCGCTATATATTCAATAATTATTTATTTTCGCATAATATACAAAAGATTTACATAGCGTAAGCATATAGCCGAAATAGAGCACGGTATGGAACGCCATTGCTGCCTTATAGCATAAAACTTTAGGTGCATTCCATAGCACGGCAAATGTTTTCAATGATAAACTTCCAAGCACGACAGCGGGTTTCGAAATCACGACGCTACAATCATTCCAGTATGAAGCCCAGTGCGTTACCGCTACGCTATATTAGCTGATAATGAATGGACGGTATCTATATATAAAAAACGTAGATATATACGACTTACATCAAGCAATTAAAATTATTAATCTTTCTAAAACACTTCATTATTGACGGTAATTTTAAAGTTAAAGTTTCTGATAAACTTTTGAACAAATTGATTGAACATATTTGTCAAAGAAATTCTACATGAGGATCACAAAAACGCTTTTTTAAATGACACTTGATAATGAATGTACAAGAAAAAAATTCAATGAGATTTCGTCTGCTAAACATTTCGAGTTTTCTCGGTAAGGTCAAACGTCTCTCATTTCTTGAAAAGAACATATACACTTTTGTTTACTTTTAATTTTACAACAACTTGTTGATTAAATAAACAATCAAATCAATTCATTAATTTGAAGAAAAAAACAACAAACGCTTGCTTTTCCGGTGATTATTTTAGGGACTAGTCAACACTCAAACGTCACAGCTACTTATAGTAAAGCATGTCAGTATATTTAACAGTCGGCATAATAATAACAATAGTATTATGTTGTGCTTTGTGCATGTATTTGCCTAAATAGTAGTCAGGGTTTGATACATAGTGCAGGAGCTGGAAGCTACTTATTATATAAGTAGCATTATTTGATTTTAAAAGAGCCCACACAGTTTCAAATAAATCAAGGAGTACTTATAACCATTGCTCGACTTAATGCTCCAATTAATCGACTAAGTCAACCGAGTAAAATGGACATCCCTTATACATATAAATCATTTATTACCTTTACCTGTGTAGCCGGTGTTTTATTAAGGAAAACAAGTCCGGTTGTGGGTTATCTCACTTTATTGCCTGACCCCAGGACTATATTATATATGGGATCAGCCCTACAATAATCAACATAAATATTAATATACAATATGACAAACAATAATTTCATTTGCACGCTAACATGTATTTGTTATATAAGTAAAACACACAGTCCCACAGCCTCTAACATTGGTAATAAAATAATTACGTTTATGTTATTGAACTTGATAATTTAAAATGATATCAGCAACTATATACTCAGTTACTTGCTATAATTGGCTATAAAATAGTACTCTAGAATTACATATAATATAAATGTAATAATGTGCATATCTAAGGATATCGTACCGATTTATGGAATCGAGCTGAATCTAATCTAACTATATCTGGGCAATGTAGCTGTCACATATACCTGGAACAGTGCCGTATTTCAATTAAAAAGTACATGAAATATTAGAGCATAGAATACAGCGTTACAAGTAAACTTCAACATTACGTTTTAATTATTTATAAAGTAAAATTATCAGAATACTAAATTAATATATACGTCTGGCAGACTATAAAAATATTCATTCATTCACTCATTCAAAAGAGGAAATATTAGTAGGAGATAAAAACTACTTACTGTGCGTTCTGTATGAAACTATTTATATGTACGTAGTGGCTAGAATATGCTCTGCCTACGCCCTGAGCCGTAACTGGTCTGGTCACTCTCAGAACCTGTTAACTGGTTTTTTATAAAATGCACGACCCGCCAAAGTGGCTAGGCCAATCAAATGCGTTGATATTTTTACATACAACTGTCTCGTCGATCAGGTCGTTTAGTTATTAATAGTAACATGCAAAAGAAGAAGATGAATATAGAATGAAATGATGATTTGATGAAAACAACATGAACATGACCACATATTTTATTTTATTTAAACACACATATTGATCTTTTTATTTAATAAACAAACACACGCAAAATCAACACTACCACATACTCCCCCCGACTGGAAAATGACGTCCTCGTCATTTAACTACGCATATTATATCGAACATGTTTTATATGATCATAGTTACGAGGTTATCATATGAAACCATACGCATAACTTTCACTATTTACAGTAAACGCAATTGATTCTCGCAACGGTATATCATCATCGGCATAAAAACAGCTAAAAATAAAATCAATGTTTAATAATATCGAGCATCGTTTCGATTATCTTATTCTCAAACCCTTTACAGGTACCTGTTAAAAGGATACTTTGGAGGTATTTCAACTTTTCACCTTGTTTCCACTCCAGATCTTTGGTTTGCTTTTGTTGAATTGTGTTGACGTACTCACCGCTTCTTAACCATGCTGGTTGTTTTCTTGTTCTTGTGCTTCTTCTTACATCTCTTTCTTGTCTCTCTTTAGTTTCATATTCCAGTGCTTCCAATTCCTCATCAGATAGAGCATTAACTGCATCTGTTTCTTCTCTTCCCTCAGCTGAAGGTAGCTGATGTTCAGCAAAACTGTTTTCTGTGTCATCAGCTTGTTGGGCGTCCCTAACGTTCTCCCTTTGCTGATCTTCTCCAGTAACATCTTGTACATGTACATCATGTGGTGTGTACTCCTCTGTTACTGCGTATTGTACCGGTACATCTATTTCTGATTCACTTTCACTGGATTCGTCACTAAGTTCTGATTCATCATCTCCGATTTGATGCTGGTCATTTTGTGGTGTTATAGCAGGTGGTATTTCTTTGGTAGTATATTTCGACTGTCTTTGCCGAAATCCATCCAAATGACCAATGGGAAGAAGTAGATTTCGGTGGAGTGTCCTTTTCCTTCCTTCCCCATTTTCCTTGAATACCGTGTAAACAGGAATTGTCGAGTTGGGCTGCTTCTGGACAATGTAAACATCTTCTTCCCACCTATCTGCTATTTTATGTTTACCCTCGAAACTTACAATTTTTACAAGCACCCGATCTCCTTCTCTGATGTTGCATTCCCTTGCTTTCAAATCATAATAATCCTTTTGCTTATCACGTGCTTGTGCTGCTGCTGTTGATGCAAGCTCATATGCCTTCTTCATCCTCCCCCTAAGATCCTCCATGTATTTTGTCAGTGTCTTTTGTTCTTGCACATTGATTCCAAATGCCAAATCAATCGGGAGTCTGGGTTCACGGCCGAACATTAGACAATACGGCGATTCGTTTGTACTCTCATGACGAGTACAGTTGTACGCGTGAACCAGCGGTGCAACATGGGACTTCCAATTGATTTTCTGATGTGGTTCAAGGGTTCCCAACATATCCAAGAGAGTACGGTTAAATCTCTCAGTCATGCCGTTCCCCATGGCATGGTAAGGTGTTGTCCTCGATTTCACCATCCCCGTGATGTTACATAACTCTTTTATGATCTTGCTCTCAAAGTTGGCCCCTTGGTCGCTATGTATTCTAGATGGTATCCCGTAATACGTTATAAAATTGTTGTACAAAGCTTCTGCTGTTGTCTTTGCAGTCATGTTGCATGTAGGTATTGCATGTGCTAACCTAGTAAAGTGGTTTGTGACTACTAATATGTGTTGGAAACCTCCTTTAGATTTCTCAAGCGTCAAAAAGTCCATACCGACAAGTTCTAACGGGTAGTATGTTTTGATTCCAATAAGTGGGGCTCGCTGATTAGTTGATGTTTTCCTACAGACGCATCTCTGACAATTTCGTATCCAGTCTTCCGTATTGCTAAACATCCTGTTCCAGTAGAAACGATCTCTAATCAAGGACATTGTTCTCTCTCTCCCTCCATGTCCAAACCTATTATGCAATTGTTCTAATACAGTATTGACATAACACTTTGGAAGAACAAGTTGTCTTTTCTCATTTCCGTGGACTGTTGTTTTCCTGTACAACACACCATCTTCGATGTACAGTCTTTTGAAGTTCTTGATTAAGGCGTATGAGTCCTGGCCAAATGACAACTGGTGCATCTTAGGTTTCTTCCCCAACTGAACATGATGCTTCCATTCCATAAGTATAGGGTCAGTATCCTGTTTTTTTTTCCAGTCTATTACAGTTGCTACTGCTGAGCTGCTTGTATCACTTTCAAGGGTCTTTGTATTTAAGGATATGCTACAAATCAATCCTTCAAAATACATAGAGTGGCATATGGCTTTGACAGAATCATTACCTATAACCTCTGTATCATTGGTCATTCTGCTAAGTCCATCTGCATCCTGATTTTTCTTGCCTGGTCTGTATACTATGTTGAAATTAAAGTTGGATAGTTCTGCAAGCCACCGATGTCCTGTGGCATCCAGCTTGGCGGAAGTTAACACGTACGTCAGCGGATTATTATCCGTATATACAGTAAAGGAATTTCCATACAAATAGTCTTTAAATTTTTCCGTTATGGCCCATTTGAGCGCAAGAAATTCCATTTTGTGGGCAGGGTAATTCCTTTCCGCTTTGGAGAGACTCCGACTGGCATAGCTTATCACTCGTTTTGTTTCGTTTTGGTTTTGGTATAAAACAGCACCGAGTCCTTGTAAACTTGCGTCAGTGTGTACCTCGAACGGTTGAGAGTAGTCTGGAAAACCCAGGATTGGCGGTGATGCTAAGCAGTCTTTCAGTCTCTTAAAAGCTTCCTCTTCTGTGTTACCCCATTTCCATTTCTGTTGCGCTGATTGCTTCCCCTTCTTTTTGTCATTTGGTATTGGCATGAGCGCTGTTAATGGCTTGGCTATCTTGCTAAAATTTTTAATGAATCGACGATAATAGCCAATGAAGCCTAAAAACCTCCTCACATCCTCAGGTGTCTTTGGTGTTGGCCAATTTCTCACTCTTTCTGTCTTCTCTGGATCTGTCTCTATTCCTTTCTTAGAAACAATGTGTCCTACATATTTGACACGCTGCATCAAAAAGCTGCACTTCTTAGGTGATAGTTTAAGACCTGCTGTTCTTAATCTGTTAAACACTTCTTCTAATCTCTTCATGTGTTCCTCATACGATTTCGCAAAAATGATTATGTCGTCCAGAAAAATCATGCATGTGTTAAGGTGTAAATCGCCAAGGATCTCTTCCATTAGCCTCTGATACGTCGCAGGACTATTTGACAAGCCAAAGGGCATCCTGTTATATTCGTAAAACCCCAGAGGGCCGACTGTAAATGCAGTGCGCTCTTTGTGCTCCTCTTTGATGTTAACCTGGTGGTAGCCTGACTTTGCATCTAAGACAGTGAAGAAAGAATTTCCACTCAGGTTCTGCAAAATTTCTTCAACTATAGGTAGTGCATAGGCGTCCTTCTTTGTTCTGCTGTTTAATTGCCTATAGTCAACACACATCCGCAGTTCATTGTTTTTCTTCCTGCATAGCACGACATTGCTGGTGAATGGAGATTTACTCTTTCTGATGATTCCAGCATTTAGAAGTTGTTGAAGATGGTCCCTCACCTCTTGGTACATAGCAGGAGGAATGCGTCTCGACCTCTGCTTAAATGGTGTGTCATTTTCCAGTTCAATGCTGTGTTCTACTGAAGTGACATGTCCAATATCTGTACTGTTCCATGAAAATAAATCCAGATTCCTAGTGAGAAACTCTTTTGCCTCTTTATACTGAGTAGCTGTTACATTTTCTATGTCAATATTAAAGCTGTCTACTCTAGGATTGATTTCACTATTTCCAATTGATAAATCCTCTATGTTCACTACTTGTAATTCGCACAGTATTTCTCTGGGTGAAATGGTTACTGTTGAAGTTGTTATATTACAAATGTGAACAGGTACAGCATCCTTTCTCCCATATTTGTAGTTGATGATAGTAGGAACTATGTCCAAGTCTTTGGGTATACGAGATTCAATTGATGCTTGTAGCATTGCACAGGATTCCTGAAATCGCATTTGTTTATTAACATATCCCATGACAGTTTTCTGGCTGTTTGGTGGAATTGTGATTTTTGCTTCCTCTGCAGATTTTACAATTCCAAGCTTGTAGCCATTCCTTCTCAGCTCTTTCTCTCTCTTGGACAGACATTGAAAGGCTAAAAACCAGGGTGTATGAAGATTGGCTTTCTGTAAATACCTTTCTCCAAGAATTACTTTTGTATCTTCTAGCAAAGATTTTAGAATATTTGTTCCCAATAGTAATGGTACTGATTGGTGATAATTAGTGTCTTGTACTATCAGGAACAAACAAGGATAAACTCTGTCATTCTGCAGTCCGGGAACTATGATCTCTGCTTCTATGTATCCTTCATATGGCAAAGACTTTCCATCCACACCCTGTAATTCCAAAATTCCATCAAAACTTCTTATTTCCGTCTGTGGAAAATTTTCTTTGTAGAATGATAGCGCTAGTGTTGATACTGTCGAACCGGTGTCTAACAATGCTCTTGTCATTTTGTTTTCAATAATCAAATCTACTTCACATGCTTCTCCAACTAAATTTTCTCTGGTGACTTGGCGCATCTGCTGTATGCGACCTATCGTCTGCGCCTTGACAAAGGTCGTCTGAAGTTTAAAGCTCTGTTTGAGTGGTCCAGTCTGACTCTACAACCAATAGCTATATGTCCCTTCTGATTGCATCTATGACAGGTAGGTTCTTGGTTATCTTCCGTATTTCCCATGCTTTGCTGATTTCCCATCATGCTTTGCTGAGGATCCCTATCCTGGATATATCCTCCTCTAGGCCTCCACTTCTGGTATCCCCTGTTGTAGGGTCTATTCCACCCTCCTCTGTAATATCCTCTGTATCCATCATTTATCTGTTGTATTTGAGTACAACTGTCCTGTGTACTTTGTTTCCCTTGATTTATATCTTTTTTCATGTCTGTCACATCCAGTGATAGTTTCTGAACCATGTCTTTTAGTTGATCTATGTTAGATTGAGACTCTGTTGTTGTAACTTGTTTTACTTGACCAGATGTGAATGTTTTCCTCTTGTTCATTTCTTCCTCTTTCCTTCTTACAGTTTTTCTGAGTTCATCAAAGTCTCTTATTTTCTCAAAGATGTAACCTGTAGTATCCTGCAATGTTGACTTCATTCCCTCATAGAACATATTCCGGAGCATTTCATTTGCCTCTGATGGTTTGACTTGTTTTAAATGTATGGCCTTATTAATCAGATCTTCTAGTCTGCATCGCCAGCTTGCTACATCTTCATCATCTTTTTGTTTTGCACTAAAAAATTCTGAAAGGATGCTTGACTTTGTGTCAATTGTTCCAAAGATGCTTTCCAGTTTGTACAAAATTTCATCAATTTTTGCATCTGCTCCAAGTCTCATGATGACTCTGGCGGCCTTTCCTCGAACGGATCTACGAATTGCTTGTGTTATAGTGGCATCTGAGTACTTGTCCTTGCATAAACATTCAACTTCATACTTCCACAGATCAAAGGTGGCATCTCCTTTTTTATCTCCAGAAAAGTTAGGAAGTCTTGGAGTTTGGTATGTATTTGGAGATTTGTCCTGTGTGGATGTGCTGACAGTTGCCCCATCAGATTTTGGCTTTGCTCCTGTGGAGAAATCAAGTAACCACTTTTGAAATTTTTCTTTAGATTGCAGGGTAGGTTTGACTCCCATCTCTGTAAAGCCTTCCGCCATGGTCTTAAGTTCCTCATCCTTGAACTCATCTGTCAGTGGCATTCTTAATTAAGTACAATATTTCTCAATCTAACCCAAAAAACAAAATCAACAATGTGACAATAGAAATAATCAGGTTTCAAACATCAAAAACACACCTGAATCCAGTTCAAAAAAAATTAAACAAAATTAATCCTGCTATCAAACAATTGGTTTGGGTTCTGAGTAGATTATAAAAATTAATTTCAATCTATGAAGGAAAAAAAAACAACTTTTTTTCTAAATAAAGGAATAAATTTCCAAAAATATCAATAACTGAGAAAATAATGGATAGGTTTTTTTTTTCAGGAAAAAAAAATTCAAAATAATTTACTGAGTAAATTTAAAATGTGCCTAACAAAATTTAAGTTAACTGATCAAAGGGATGTAATCCAAAATTTTGCAATGACTCAAGGGTACACAGGTAAAATATTTTCAGAAAAAAAAATTAAAGAAAAGATAGTAAACACAAGATAAGCAAAAAATCAACTATCTCTATCCAAACAATACCTTAAAATAATTTGGCCTTAATCAATAAAGAACAAAATTCTGTGTTACAAAAAAAATTGTTTTCAAAATTCAGATTCAATACACACAAGTAGAAAAAATATTTGACCGGTCAGTATTAAAAAAAAATCACCAAAAAAAAATCTAAATCAAATATGACACACAACTATCTAATCTACAAAAATATTGGGGAAAAAAAATAACTCAATATGAACAACCCAAGTACCTTTTAGAAATTAAAATACCGCAGCTGTCTTCACTGTCAAAACGCCGATCACGCGAAGTGCACTCAGTTGGAACGGAAGGTCGGAAACTAGAACGATTTATTTTTTTTTTCCGATTCGAACACGTTATGGATCTGCGTATAGAATGGATTTGCGATTTAAGCAATACTGATATGGACTACAAGTATGCAAAGTGAATGAAACAATGAAATGATTTAAAACATGCAATTAGAAGGAAATTGTAAGTTTCGTCACAGGTATACTCAATCTATTGACAACAGACAAACTTTAAATCAGACGCTTCCTATCTATTCGCTCTGTCGCTATACAAAGGGCAGTGTACTTGATGTAATGTGGTTTAAGTGCTATGGGATGAAGGATATTAATAGAAAGTATAGTATTTTCGCTATCACCCTCTTTCACTACTTGACAAGTAACAATTATTCGAAATAAAAATATGCTACGATATCAGCCCAGGTGAGACTACAATATATCAATCAGCTGATTCTCTGTGACTCAAATAAAATGATTACTCTAGCGTAACGATGAATACAATAGTAAACACTGTAAAAAAAATTACAGACCTTACTCGGTGGGACTGTGGAATTTCACATATTCAATAAAACAATGAATCACAAGAATGCGTGCAATATAAGTTGAAATGTGTCCGTGATGAGAGAAAGTCCAGATCGTCACACGTTCGGGCTCCGCTGCTGATCCGAAGAACGAATCCGTCTTGTCCTCCTATGGCAAGGAAAGTCCACCATTCACGGCCTTCACAAGCTAGTAGTGGGTCGAGTGGATGGTCCTCATAGTCCGTGGTCAATCACGTTGGGCGCCATTTGTAGCCGGTGTTTTGTTAAGGAAAACAAGTCCGGTTGTGGGTTATCTCACTTTATTGCCTGACCCCAGGACTATATTATATATGGGATCAGCCCTACAATAATCAACATAAATATTAATATACAATATGACAAACAATAATTTCATTTGCACGCTAACATGTATTTGTTATATAAGTAAAACACACAGTCCCACAGCCTCTAACATTGGTAATAAAATAATTACGTTTATGTTATTGAACTTGATAATTTAAAATGATATCAGCAACTATATACTCAGTTACTTGCTATAATTGGCTATAAAATAGTACTCTAGAATTACATATAATATAAATGTAATAATGTGCATATCTAAGGATATCGTACCGATTTATGGAATCGAGCTGAATCTAATCTAACTATATCTGGGCAATGTAGCTGTCACATATACCTGGAACAGTGCCGTATTTCAATTAAAAAGTACATGAAATATTAGAGCATAGAATACAGCGTTACAAGTAAACTTCAACATTACGTTTTAATTATTTATAAAGTAAAATTATCAGAATACTAAATTAATATATACGTCTGGCAGACTATAAAAATATTCATTCATTCACTCATTCAAAAGAGGAAATATTAGTAGGAGATAAAAACTACTTACTGTGCGTTCTGTATGAAACTATTTATATGTACGTAGTGGCTAGAATATGCTCTGCCTACGCCCTGAGCCGTAACTGGTCTGGTCACTCTCAGAACCTGTTAACTGGTATTTTTATAAAATGCACGACCCGCCAAAGTGGCTAGGCCAATCAAATGCGTTGATATTTTTACATACAACTGTCTCGTCGATCAGGTCGTTTAGTTATTAATAGTAACATGCAAAAGAAGAAGATGAATATATAATGAAATGATGATTTGATGAAAACAACATGAACATGACCACATATTTTATTTTATTTAAACACACATATTGATCTTTTTATTTAATAAACAAACACACGCAAAATCAACACTACCACACCTGCATTTTACATTTTTAGAATTATACCCTCAAAATCTGTATCAAATATACTTCAAAATAAGGCATTTTGAAAAATAATTCAATATAAGTTAATTACGTACACATTTACTTTGAAGTTAATGTTTCAAATATGTTTGAAATAGGAATTACACAATAAAATCTGTTTTAATTTAATTAATTTTTTAAAAAAATAATTAAATGGTAAGGGAAAAAGTTTCAATGTTGACATGCATCCATTTATTTATTTGAACAGATTTATCAGTATTTGATACTTGCTCAAAGATGGATCTTACCCACATATTTGGACAAAGAATAGAGATTTTCATGAGATTTTTCTCAAGAGGTCTAATGCAGAATAAAAACTAGGAGTCTGGACAGAAGTGAATATGTCACTTTGTGTATCAATGTACTAAACCTATCTTGAGCTGGTATGTCATTTTCCAGATATAGATTAAAACAAAGTTTTGATAAGAGTACGGTATTAATATACATATATTATATATAAGTACCGGTAAAGCAATATGTAGTCTTACTCTCTCAGTTTGTCTGTCTGTCTGTCCATTGGTTCTTTTCTCTCTCTCTCTCTCTCTCTCTCTCTCTCTCTCTCTTGTTAGCTTCCAAGCAGAGAGGTTCAAATCATTTCAATTTGTATAGCAGGTTTATGTAAACACTTTGAAAGTAATTTTCAACCCGTTACCTAACTTGAATTACTTAGCATGCAACATTTAAATTAGTTTTCATATTTTTAATGCCCCCCCCCCCCAAATAAAACAAACTTTAATAAAGTACTAGTTCATTTTTATCAGATCAGCTAGCCTTATTTGAGTGCATGTTAATTATAGCCCATAACCCAAGTTTTGTTTGCTATGACATGGACTTTTGTAAATTTTGAAAGAACTCTAACAGTCGAAGATTTGGTATTTATATAAAATTATAAAAAATCAAAACTAATCTTAACTGTAATTTTTTTTCAAATTCATTTAAAATGTGGTTATCTTTTGTACACGACCTGTCCCCAACATTTTTTTTTCAAAATAAAACAATTTGAATTGGAAATGAGAGGAAAAAAATAGATTGATAACAAAGTAAGATAGGAAATATGCATAAATAGATAAAATAGCTTTTCAGAGTAAAATAATAAACATGTCTTTTTGTTGAATTATTCTTAAAATTAATCACATTAATGCATTAAATTTAATTACAGTCAAACTTCCTATTTCAAACTATCAGTGGACCTAAAAATCACTTCGACATATCCATTGTATTTGAAATATCAGTGTTCGACATATCGAAGTATAACTGTATTAGCAAAATATACAAAGCTGGATTTTGATAAACACATGCATCTTTTTTATAATGTGATTAATTTATTGACTGATTGATGATAAATTGATGATTTTAAGCAATCAAACTAAGCATTGCATGTATAATATAAGTATTTGACAAAAGTAAACGACCTGTTAAAATAAAAAAAAAATGTTATCAGCTTAAATGCTCAACCAATCACAGAACAGCTCGGCTTAACATCAGTTGTATAATTATCAATGCTATGAAATCCACATATTGTCCAAAATTTGAAATGCTGTGTCCTAACATAATTCCCAAGAGAGAGAGAGAGAGAGAGAGAGAGAGAGAGAGAGAGAGAGAGAGAGAGAGAGAGAGAGAGAGAGAGAGAGAGACTGACATGTACAAAAACAGATATGGGACTATAAACGCAGGTATGTAAAGGCTTCCCGATTTAACGTAGCTCTCGGGTTTGCTGATGTCACAATAGAATTTAACGTAAAGTGTTGACCATCAATCGGTCATAGCAAACCCATACATCTTTTTTTTAAATGACAAATGATCCCTAAAAACATAAAAGGAAATATCTCAAAAAGCTTACATGTAGTTTTATATATAAACATTTATAATTATCACGTGCTAACAATTTAAAATCAGGTGACATACATTGTTACATTTTGTTTAATAATTAAGGTATGATTGTGCGTTGGAACTCTTCTATTTAAAATCATATTTAGACAAGAAAATAAATTACCGTGAATCGTTTGCATAAGCTTCGCTTCTTTAATTACAATTATAACTTCTGTATTTTCAACCACTAATCTAACTAGAGGTTCTATTAAAATTCAATTGGCTTTAGCTAATTAATGTATGCGATTACAAACTAATTATGACAAGAGTTGTATGGTAATTAATTTTGCATTTATTGACTCATAGTATTTACATGTTCTAATGATGAGTAAATACGAGGGTTGTCCAAAAAGTTCGTGGACAATCGCGTTTTTGTCATTTTAAAGGGGGTTATATATACATATTGTATATCTAACTCTTTGTCATAAGATTTCAAATCAAACTAAAGTGGTTCTGAATGTTTTTCATAGAAATAAACTAAAATTTTAATGTATCAAAGGTTCGCGGAAAGTACGCACGGCCCAGCGTAAAAATTGTTCGAACATTGTAATTGAGTTTTTAGATATGAGTACTTACAGTTTTTATAAAACATTTTAAAACTTCATTATTTTCTTTTGTGATGTAGACCGTGTGCTGTACGTCATTTCCATACGTCATTTGAAGCTATTTTCAAACTAGCAGAGGACTTTAAATAGATATTACGGCAAGAACATGTCTTTAAAAACGCATGAAAATGCAACGTCAGCTGACCGCACGGAACAGCGTGCCGTCATAAAATTGTTTCGACTGAAGTAAATCATCGATAGAAACAAAACAAACGATGATGGAAACAGGACAATCATCTAAACAGTTTGAGTTAAATTATCCACAAGTGGTAAAAGCGATATTTTGATAGAGTATGCGAATGTACCCTCTGACCAAACGGTGAATGCGGCATATTACTCTCAGGTAAACCCAGGATTACGACGTAATAGAAACGTCGTTATAATTCAACGTCACACTGGGCCGTGCAACCTGTATAGGCAATGTATATATAATTATAACTCCAATACAAAAATGTACATATCTCTGATTTTTATACACATACATTATTATACCCTCTATTAAAATATTATAATACATTCCTGTTAATAGCGCCATTATTTTGAATAAAATTACATGTGTCCACGAACTTTTTGGACAACCCTCGTATGCTAGTCTTGTCAATCAACTCATTTTTATTTTTTGGTTCTCAGACGTAAGAAAATGATGACGTCGGGCTTACGTTATGATGATAATATAGGGTTTTGCGAAATCTTTTCAATATTTGAAGTTGTTTTGCAAAAAATTGGCCGCGAACACATTGATTATTTTTAGCTCACCTGAGCTGAAAGCTCAAGTGAGCTATTCTGATCACATTTTGTCCGTCGTCCGTCTGTCCGTCCGTCTGTCCTCTGTCTGTCTGTCCGTCTGTCCGTCTGTAAACTTTTTACATTTTGAACTTCTTCTCTAAAACCGCTTATCCAATTTCAACCAAATTTGGCACAAAGCATCCTTATGTGAGGGCGAATATAAATTGCAAAAATAAAAGTCCGATCTGTATTCAAAGCGGAGAAAACCGTGAAACTGTAGAAAAAGGGGGGTGCATTTTTAAAAATCTTCTTCTCAAGAAATACTGATTCCAATTCAACGTAGTTTAGCATAAATTATCCTTATGGGAAGGAAAATATAAATTGCAAAAATTAAGTGCTAATTCTGTTTCAAATCTGAGTTATTACGAAAATAATAATAAAGGAAATGCGTGTTTCAATCAGTTTAATAGCTTCGGGTTCGGCATCCGGTAATCCGGCATCCGGTAAAATGGGTAGGCAAGACTTGGTCTGGGCAAAACAAAGATTGGCAGTTATTAATCTGCCAATCTCATTAAAATTTCAGGATATTTGATGGACTAATATATTTGTATTCGGTGTAAATATTGCTGCAAAATAATGCGTATTTGGAATTAACAATTGTCGATCTGCCTTGGCTTTTATTTTGCCACGGCCCGGGTTTGCATACCCATTTTACCTAGACTCGTATTCCATACTTCTAAAACGAGGTTCTTTGTTTAAAGCAGCCATGACATTATACGAAAAAGGGTCGATCTGACTATGATGAATTTGCTTGTTGTGCAACAGTTCGCGTATGAAGGGAAATTTTTGAAACATGCAAAATATATTGTTGTCGATTTTGTGAAGTAAATTGAGGCTAAATATTTCAATGTGTTGACAGTTTTCACACATGACGTTGGTGTTAGCTTGTTCCGATTTTCGTTTCGTTTTCATTATTTCTGCTTGTAACCACAGGGGCTCGTCACGAAGTTTTTTCAATCTTTTATATATACCAGCTCTATACTATAAAATACATGTATTTAATAGTATAGAGGTGGTATATATAAAAGATTGAAAAAACTACGTGATGAGCCCCTGTGCTTGTAACCTGGGAACTATCGTCTTTATTATTTCGTGATTTTTACGTATCAAATCAAACAGAGACTTTGGTAAATCAAACAGTTAACTGTTTACCTGCGCAAATTAAGCAAAATCTGATGTATCAAAAAATAATGAAATACAATTCATTCTATCGGTAATTCGATCGGCATTATCTTTTGCGTAATGGTAGATTAATGCAATAGGTTTTGTTGCGATGCTCGGCATTTTCTCGAGTTTATTCAGTTTAAATAAAGTTTGACATTGCTGACGGAAATATGTAGGTATATACATGTATATATATGATTCATTTCGAAAAAATAAATTGTGTTCTTTTCTACTTGTTATAGTGAATGTTTCTTGTGTTTAATTGTTTTCAATTTCTATTTACTAACCATATTTGAGTGTTAAGCTTCAAATTATAAGCAAGATACAGAGATTTGCTCACAATTCTATGTTTGTACACAGATCTTAAAAACTAAAGATTAAAAAAGTAAAAAATTTGTCAATATTTATTAAGAAAATTTTCGAAGTCTGTTCGTTCAGAAACCAACTTTAACATCTTATTGTATTATATTTACATTCTACTGTGTTTTCCCATTAAATTCCGTGATGTTTAAATGCCTCTAAATGCAACACCTATTCACTGCGTATGAATTAACGAGTAACTAACATAAGTAGTTCTCAAACAGAGATTTCTATGTTATCAGTTAAAAAATGTATTTCATGAATGTTGTCAAAACACCATGTTTTATAATTATTCAACAAAAAAGTTGACTTTGTTATTAAAAGCAACATTTCAAGAGTTATTTATCATGGATTATATTTTCATGCTCGTCGATCTCATCTCAACAGTCTATGTGAAAACCAGTTTAAACCAGTTTTACAAAACAGCTGTTCTTGCTGTTACTTATTCACTCCCTCCGTGATCTGCACTTTATATCGATTTATTTAAGTAAACAATTGATTTCTTCAGTAAGGGAATGTAAATATAAGCATTGAATGATTTATTTTTGACGTCGTCGTGTCAATAACTTCCGTCAGGTGAGCAAACAAATTATCATAACGCGCGTTATTCAATTTGTCTGCTCACCTGACGGCAGTTATTGACACGACGACGTCAAAAATAAATCATTCAATGCTATAGTAAACTTAACATTTTTTCATCATTATTACTCCTACTGTTCATGTGATCCTTCACTGTGTTTGTGTACATTTGTATAAACTGATTTTGAACCTCAAATACCACTGAACGGGTCTTGAGTGAATAAAAGAATATAAAATCTTAGGCCAATCTTTTTTTCCATTTTAAATGCTGAATAGGAAATACCAAGTTAAAAATTATAAGCTGAATGTAATAAACTCATGTGAACAAATTATGAATCAAACCTAGGCGAACTGTGAGCTCTGTATCTTGCTTATAATTCTACAATTGACGCTGAAATTTTGGTTGAACATTAGAAAATCTCTATGAATTAGAGTATGTTAAAAACTTGTACAAACAAAATAAAAGAATGATACTAGTATTCTGTATATATCTACTCTCTGGGGCCCTCTCTTTATACAATAAATAATGTGAAATCTACATCAATTTTGATAGTTTTTCAGACACGAGTAAATAAAAACGACATCTTTAAAACAGTTTCCATATTTCTGACACATTTTTGTTGCGGGGATAAAGTAATTATCGCTATTCCTAAGAGTATCGCAGCGGAAAATTATCCTGGTTTGTACGCGAAGTAAATAACAGTCATTTAATTATAATGGAGAAGACAAATAAAATTTTTGAATGTTTTTAATTTGAGGAATTGAGCACATTGAGGTACAATTTTCTTCTTCACATCTATACATGTAGGGTTTTTAAAATAAAAACAATAACTATTATTTTTTTTTAATACAATAACTAGTAAGTACTGAGTAGTTGATGAAAAAATGGCTTATTCTGGTAAAAAATAGTATTTCATGAAAGTACAATGTCAAAGATTACATGTATACAAAAAAAAGTGTAACATTCGAATACGTTACAATATTTATTTTTCGGAGTTGATTTTAATCAACTCTCCTATGCAGTTACTTTGACAAACCGAAAGTGAAACAGTGTTTGGACCTCAGCTCAAATCATTGCTGCTGACAAGACTTAGTTCTTGAAAATAATTATAAATTCGATGTAATGTATGCTAAAGCATTGTTTTTCAAGGAAACTTATTAATAAATACCTTGAAAATAGTCAGATTTTAAATGGTACGAACAATTTAAATATTTTTTGTAGTCGTATGTATTCCTACGCCAGAGTTCAATATGGTCTCGTTCAACTCGACGCTCGGCTATCTCCGTAAATCCTTGTCGGAGATTTACGATGTCAGCCGAGCGTTTGGTTGAACGAGACTAGAGTTCAATATTGCTTGGATCCATGCAATTTTCGAGAAATATTTCTGTTACTGATACATAGTTTAATTGAATTAATTTTATCTTTAAATATTATTTAACATGATTCATATGGGGGTTTCTCGACATTCTTGTCGAAAAAGTCGAGAAATCCATATTATAAAAATGTGCGCAATTCAAATTAGAAACTACATGTACTTGTCATGCAAAATAAAACATCAATGCTTTTCAAATAAATAAACATCGACAAAATCAATTCCCATCAGTTCTTCAGTACTTTGATTTGTTTTTCTACCGAGGGACCATATGGCACAATATCTTTTGACCGCCCATTGTTGCTCAGGTGAGCGATGTGGCCCCATGGGCCTCTTGGTTATGAATTGATTCAACATTATCTCTTCTGTTGTTGTGTTGAGTACAATCAAGTACGTCTAAATCGTTTAAAAGTTTGAATCGTAGTTCTGAAATGTGTTTTCCGTTTAAGATATGCAATTTACTATATATATTTCATTGAAATGGCGTTGCCAATGATTTTATCATGGACACTGTGTTTGAAACATTATAACATTATAACCACACAGACAAATCTTATAAATTTTCAGGGAAGGCTTTCTCACAAGCAGTAAACCTGCGAGCTACTTGAAGTCACTTGTTTGTACTTCATACGATATGATCATTATGATGTCATAGTTAACTTTTAAACGTCACGATCTGCATTCCTTTCAATAGTTCTCATGGATTTAATGTATTAATAGTAATAAACTTAAAATAGAATCATACATTATTAAGTGAAATATATTGTGACAATTATAAAACCACTGGTTTCCTTTACACGGACGCTGTTGTTAATACTGGTGATATTATCAATATTTATTATGCATGATTTTTATTGATTTCATATGTAGAAATGCACAAAAAGTGTATCATACAATCCACAGCAGTCTATTATAGCCTCTGCATTTTTATTCATTCACAACAAAATTGATGACAACCTTATGATAAATAATATTTCACAATATTTAACCAGAAAACAATTTTTTAAAATTTTGGAAATGTTTAAAGTTCCAAAGCCCCAGCGGGTTTGAACTAATGACTTATCGACAGGTTCGTAGTTAATGCTCTAACTAATTGCGCTATAATGCTGTTAGGTTACAATTTCGGGGGGAAAAAATCTTACTTAATTTATTGTTCATTTTGATCAGAAATATGCCAGATTAATGGAGGTGTGCCATACCACCATAAGGTGTTTAATAATTGGACATCTGTCAGTATTAAAAGCATGTAATTATAATAATTTAACCTGTGTAGAATTTTCAAATTTTACCATATATTTAACCAAAATTTACATGTATGTTTTAAATAAGTTAACCATCTAACCGCCCACTACGCTACGCTGTTTGGTGGCAGTTTGGGAAAAAACTATATAAATAGTACATCACAACATGAAAGTGTCCCATACCACCTTAAGTCTTGATTTACATCGAGTGTAGAGTAAATACTACATGTACAAGTGTACAGCTTTTTTTATGAAAGAGGCTGCTATACCTCTAGCTATTCTAAAACTTGGCAGTTCTGTTCTGATTTGTATGCAGCTTGGTATACACATAGTCTTATATTTACTTGTATTTATATTACATGTAATAAAGCAAATTTAAGTGTACTGTCTTTCATGTACATGTATCACTAAGTACATAAAAATAACATTTTAAGAAAACTATTATATGCATGTAAAGTAATGCTATGTTTGTGAAATACTGATTGTCAGTATTTATAATTATAATATTGATTTTTTTGTAATTTTTTTATGTTCTAGGTACCGGTTTTCTGAGCAACAATGTGGGTAGGCAGCAGTGGTCCACTGTCTCAGTTTTGCCACAGTCCAGGGTCAGCACCAAGCTACATGTATAGGACTCCTACCTAATTACTAAAAGAATCGTTATGAAGAATTTTACAAGATTTCTTGATGACTGGGAAGACATATTAAATCTGATTGAATTTACACACGTGGTTGATAATAGCTTTGTCAACACAATAGCCAAATATGAACCTAGTATACCATTTAAGCATTATTTAACAAATATAAGTCAGACAGTTTAAAATTTGATGACCCTATAAGTAAAGGAAAAATTACAATCTTTAGATATATTTCATTCATCTCAGTTGTTTTTAATGCATATGCATTTATATGTATAAATACATGTATATGACTTTTAATCAGGTATACATATATAGCTGATGTAGTGACATGGATATAATCAGAATTGATAATATGTGCATAGGTATTCTGTATTACTTTATCTAGGTTAGATCTTGAAAGCAGGTGTATGGTACACTGTATCATAAAGATGATTTTTTTCACTCTTTGTTTACAGTAATTGTCATGAAGGACATATGAAGAGATTTTTTTTCTTTGATTCCTTTTACTTATATATATAGTAGTCTCCTGGGACCATACTACAAACACCTAGCTAGTAACAATATTATTTGAATTATATACCATAGATGGGTTTCTGTGTGCACTGATTTACTTGTACTCATCCATGTTCATGTACAAATACAATTGCATTTTGTATATATTTGTGCATTAGCTGATAATTTCAAGCACCATAAAATCTGTTGTATTAATTCATTTTGTAAACTGCAGCATATTTTGACAGATGGGGTATCGTTACATAATTATGTACTAGAAAAATGTATACGGTATATTTCAATTTCATTTTCTTGAGCGGAAGGGGGGGGGGGGGGGTCAGTGCCTATGCACATGAGTAGTCTACGTTAATAAGTTTGCATTTTACACTTACCCTACAGACTACCACCCCTCTGTAATTATTTTTGTTCATGATCGAATATTAATTCATATACATGTACCAATTGATTCAATAAATGTAAATGATACTTGCTATCTTTGTTATTGCTATACATGTGTATATATAGGAGGTAGTTTGCTCTGTGGTCCTGGATACAGAGCAAAGGTTGAGAGGTGTACATGGAAGCATTTGAAAAAAGAAGGAGGCACTAATCAAATAATTGACTAATGTTTTGCAAAAAGATACTAGTGGATTAGCGATAAACTCTCTGAGTTTACATGGACTATAGTATAGGACAAATTTGATGTGAGAGACTGAGAGATGAAACGAAGCAAATTTATATAAAATTCAAGCTTCCTTTTATCGCAACTAAAATATTTTGAAACCCTTCTCCCATGAGATTAAAAAACCAGAACGGAATAGAGGGGGTGAAAATACTTAATATAGTTGCCTCTCTTCGTTAAGAAATAAAAATCAAAGGGGATTCAACATTTTGCATTGACAAAAAGTTTGTCCTCTCTTATAGGATATAAAAATCAGAAGGTTCTCGATATATCGCAAACATAATTTTTTCAAAAGACATTCTACAGCAGGAATTGAATCCTACATGTAAAAGGGACAATTTTTTTAAATCTCAAAATTTAATATTTGATTTGATGGTTCAATATTTCAAGCGATATTACTGTTGGATCCAAAATGATACACATATATGCAATGTATATGCCACTAGCATTGCGTTCCTTATGTGTAGGTCTCAAACGTACATGTACATATCCAGTGAAGGGGGCACATGTACTCTCTTACATATAGCGGTAAATATCACAACCTCTGAAACAAATCGGCAGTACATGTATCAAGGTTGCATATTGTTTGGAGCATTATCCTGTCTGAATATGTCCTGTTAAATATTAAGTAGGTGTATATGTTTCAGCTCTTGTATTTTTATTGAATTTCATAATGAAGACGGACTATTTTTAAAATTGAATTGAACTAGGAATTTTAATTAGCAATGGGCCCTTACATGTTTATCGGCTCCAAGAGGTATTAATGATCTTCCACATGATCTTTTTATAAAAGTTAAGATTAAATGCAATTTTTTTTTAGTTTTCTAGGTTTTCAAGGTATATCATACATGCATACATGTATATGTATATACAATGTATACCTGGTGGTGTATTCTGTCAAATGACCAGACAGGACATCAAACACAACCGCATTAACACTGGTATGCTTTCATCAAAAGACGGATTTAATTCCTCTGTATAACTTATCTGACCAAATTTGGAATGAGTATGTATCTTTGCGATTTTCTTTCGACGTGTTAATCTAGCCTTCAAAAGTTATTTTACGAGTGGGGATCGCATCAGCTTTTTATTTTGCTTATGCAAATTGGTGTGTGGTTGAGAGAATGTATAGATGTTCAGTTGAACGTGTGTAAAAGACTAGCATATGTTGAGTGTTTATGTAGCCGTTGAAGTCAAATTGAAAACAACAACAACAGGATTTAACGGGTTTTACTCTGACGATGTTTTTTTAATGGCTGAGTATCACATTTAATTAGAAAAAAAAATAACGATGCTTCATGATATTTTAGAACAAGATATCGATGATCATGATATACATGATATACATGTATCAAGTTCTTATTACACTGTGTGTTAAGTTTCCCATAACTTTCTTTTCATGTAAAAGGAGAAAATGTTAACTATAACAATAACATTTCCTTTGTAAAATATCTAACTGTCTAGCTCATAGGAAGGCATAGGCGTCGTAACCGAGGGGAGCCCACCCCCACTTTTTTTGCCAAGTTTGACATAACTATCAGGCACGTAGCATCAGGGATGGGCTAAAGTATCACAACTCTGCTCGCCTCCTCCACAGTTTTGGTAGAATGTAACACTTTTAAATTTAACTTTAACGTGTTAATCTGATCAAAAGTCTAGCCACTCTTTCAATTTGTTTCCGACGCCACTGGAGAATTGAAGCAAATCTAATTTATTTTGTGTTATTTCTTATAAACTTTGTTGTTCAATGCTTTAAAAATTCTGCTTAATCCTTATAACACTCGTGCTTAATACATACGGAAAATATCGAAGAAATCAATTAATAAATGTATGTAATTAATCAACTCTGCTTGAATTACAATTCTTAAAACGCAATTATTCTCATATGTTTGATTTAGCTCACAATTCGTTCATCGTGCGAATTATTTGCCGTGCGCTCAAGCGCGTTCAACTTCCGCTTTTTGTGCTCTTTGCTTTAATCGCGCTCACATACACCTGGTGTTAAAATACATGTTTATTTTAATAAGTAAAATGTCGTCAATGTACTACTAAAATAACATCGTTGTGTATTGAATACAAAAGCTGGTAGCCCGTACAAGTCATTCCTTCATGCTTTTGTAAAGGTACCGACTGTCAACCACGCCTGTGAACACAGGTACACAGAACTGGACTATTAAAAATTGGGAATTTTCTTCGTTATTACTTGTTACATTAAATTGTTTCTAATATATTTACATATACTTCATTGTTTATTCTAACCTATGAAACTTACATTGGACATAAAAAGCGATAATTGCACTGGCGGAAATTGACCCTGACCAATACATGTATTACATCTGCGGCCCTATGCTCCCCAAGGAGCGAACAGGAATAAGTCAGCAAGTCAAGTCAGTCAATACATGTATTTTGAATAATTAAGAATTACAATAAGGAAAATTATTAAGACAAGGAAAGCGTGTAATTTTATTAACTCTGTTTTAATTTTTATGCCTATATTTGCGGCTAATTTTCCCGATGCTATGGTATTTATTCTAATAATAATAGCACGTTTCTTAATCAATATAAAAAAGGTTTGATATCTTAAGAAGGTATGGAAATAAGGCGCAAACACATTACCTACAGTGAATAAGATACTGTAAAACAAGAATATCAACGAACTGATAATTCTTTCAAAAAATCGCATTTAAGTTTGCGCTTGCGTTTGCGCTCAGTTCGCCCTTCACCGTATTCCAACAATGTTTCAAGAGGTCTTTAACGGTATGGAAAATTATCAAATCTTTGAGTTGTTCATAAATTTCAGAGATCTTTAAAAGATTTGTCATTTAAGTTTTAAGTTGTGTGTGGGTTTGAGAAATTGAATTGATGATTGTGTTAATGGTGTTTAATTGAACGTGTGTAAAAGAAGGCTCATTTGAAAGTGTAACTTTATGACCGAAATTGTATTCATTTAATCTAAAGCCCATATTTTTGCTAAAATCTGTAAATGAATGAAGACAACCCCAAAAGCTTTAACATGTATTATGTCAAAATACAAGATGGGGATATCTTCCGATTCCGAAATAGTCAGAACAAACCTGTCATCTTCAATTCAATATGCGTTCACGGTTCACTTTGCACTTGCGATTGCGCCCCATGCACGGATCTAGAGGGGGGCCGGGGGGGGGGGGGGGGGGGGTCCGGACCCCCCCCCCCCGGAAAATGAAAAGTTATTAAATTTAGAATTATCGCAAATATGCCTTGGACCCCCCCCCCCCCCTGGAAAAAACATATATATGTTTTGGAAAGGCGTCGGAAGCGGAGCCCCCCCCCCCCCACGGATTAGGAATTTCATGGTTATGGGAATTTTTATTTTTTTTTGGAGGTATGAATTTTTATAGGTATACTACGTCCCCCCCCCCCCCCTCCCACAGATTGGGAGATTCATGATTTTGGGAATCAGTTTTTTGTTTTTTTTTTGCTTGTTGAGTAGTGTAGCTCCCAACTTTCAATTCGGACCCCCCCCCCCCCCCTTTTAAAAATTTTCTGGATCCGCGCATGCGCTCAGTTCAGAGTCTGCAATCAATCACCATTCATTATCACCGCTTTTCATATTCTGTTCAGCAATTGGTCACCGTTCGCTCTGCATTCGCTCATCGATACTTACCGTTCGCTCACAGTGCAAGTTGGAACGTGGAACATTTCACGGGATGTATACGGTACATAGGCGTCAGGACACCGAGGGAGGGGCTGGGGAGAGGGCTTACCCCCCCCCCCCCCACCATTTTTTTTGCAAAGTTATACCTAACCAGAACCAAAGACCATTTTTTTTGCTTGTCAAATTTTTTTTTATAGGTCTATCCTCCTTTCAATTTGCTTACGACGCCACTGTGGTAGATGCATTGCTCTTTAGTTCTTAACACAAAGACGTCGCGCACGGTGTTGGTGTTAATTTCGGTAACGTAAAAAAACGTCAAAAACGTCATTTTCACTCGTCATTATCATAACGTAATGATACATTTCATTAACCACAACATACAAATATATTAAAGAATAAGACCTTTAAATTGATTTTTTTCCACATGTAAGAAATTTTATATTTCAAAACTGTTATAAAAATACATATTTGTAAGAAATATCAATGTTCAAAAGCATGTGATTCGCTCACAGCTTTCAATTCTTATTCCTAAATTCTTAAATGAACTTCCTCTGAAATTAGTCATATATTATAAAGAATAGCTCTTGATTCAAAATTGATATACAAAACTCCGTCATTCCCGAGTCTGTTCTACCCTTCTATTTTTCCTTTTTTTTTCATAAATGTTAATTAGTAGTGTAGCAGTCAAAGATCCCGTTGAAATAATCAAAATACATGTTCATCGTCACATTACGTTTAACGTCATTGCGTCATTTTACATGTACCCATGTCGTCTATATCTTAATCGTAAAAATAAATTAATTCGACCGGTTAAGTTCAGATATTTATCATCAATTTTGTCTTTAAGTTATTATTCCTATATTTTATTATTATTATTTTTATACTTTGGTACCTTCTTCACAAAATAATTTGTAGTTATTTATAATTTTCTCTAGAACTGTTTTATGAAGAAAAAACCCGCACACATACTGCATGCCGTAACATTAAAAGTCCTTGCGTCATTTTACGTACCCGTGACATATAATGTTGACATCATTTTTTTTCTAAAAATCAATTATTTTTATTCGAAATGCTTGTATATTTGGCATCAAATTGTTTGGGAGAAAAAGCACATTTCTAACTGCGATTCATTTTTGTGAATTTTCTGCGCGACTTTTTAAAAGAAGTGTCGAAGTTACTTTCTCTTTCATTGCTTATGTAGTTTAATGTGTTTTTATGAAAGTGTGACATTTCATGTTGACATTCTAAAATGTTTCTATTAAGAAAATTTGAGGACACATTTGCTTCTTTTTAATGGCTATAAAACCTATGAAAATGCACATTCTAAAATGATTTCTATTATTATGAAATATAGCCAACATTTTTTTTAAATGGGCATGATACTTGTGATCGCCATGCTACGCATAACGTTCGACTGTGAAATGTATCTCTTGTGACACGTGTCTTGAATAAACTCCAGCATAACGAATTTTTTTATATCATTAAAAATCAAATTAATTATAAATATATATTACGAAAATTTTACGCAGAAACAATTTCTCTTTATTAAAAAAGTCATATATTTAAAGAAAAACTTCAATAGATCATTGCAAGTTCCTGAATCACAATTTATATTTTGGCAATTAACTCATCTTGCCCTGGTCATTTTCGAGGATTTTTTACGCATCTACAACTCCATTCTGGGAATTCTTTGATCCGGCGTCGATTCCTGGCATTGATTACGTCAAAAACGTTATGACGTATATCTGTTACATTATCAAAATAATTAGTCCACCAAAAATTTCCCTCCCAAAATGAAAGTTCACCGAGATAATGTAGTTTATTTGAGATATGTACCCAAAAAGTGTTACCTATCTACATGTCATTTCTAGAAAAATTTTCAGGTTTTAACACCGATTTATGAAATATAAAAAAAAAATCCTACATTTTATTACATGTTTTGTTCAAGTCCGTTTTCATTCGAACAAATCGGTATATAAAATTACATAAGTCCAAATTTTTGTTTTTAAAAATACTCAAATACTGTGCGCGC
The DNA here is from genome assembly GCF_025612915.1 of Magallana angulata. Taxonomy (NCBI): domain Eukaryota; kingdom Metazoa; phylum Mollusca; class Bivalvia; order Ostreida; family Ostreidae; genus Magallana; species Magallana angulata. The sequence continues at coordinate 79,874,632 of NC_069112.1, read as the reverse complement.
ACCCTGAAAGGACATTTTAACACCAACACCGTGCGCGACGTCAAAGTGGATTCAAACAATTGTTTAGGTTAATCATCGATATTTAGCGTGAGATATTTCAAAATATGTCTTTTACTGGAATCGTGGGTTATTAGTATTCAGTTGAACGTGTGTAAAAGAGGTGCTCATTTGGAAGTGGTAATTTGTCTCATAATTTACCCAAAACAACTTGGAATATTTAGATTTTGCATGTACCGGTAAACAATTCACAGTCTGGTATAGACAATGAAATAGATAATCCAGATTATAACTTAAATCAAAGGCTTTTTAATTAGATTGCATGCATTTAAACGATGTTTGGTTGAACGTGTGTAAACGTGGTGCTTTTTTGATAATTTACCCAATTCAAAGTCAAAATAGAAACATTTTGTATTTGCATTATATTCATATGCCTTAGATATGCTTTTTATAACGCGAGAAAATCTGAAAACGACTCGCAGTCTAAAATGAGCAATCGATTGGATAAACCTGGATATGGCCGAATTTTTTTTATTAAAATCCAAAACCCATATTCTTGTTTAATTCCGTAAATAAAACAAAACACAACTCAATGTTTTATCTCTTTTCTTGTTTTATTGCAGTCTTAGAATAATACCCGAATTATTTTGAACAATTCGCTTATCTTGCATTCTCTGTGCAATAAAGGATTACTTTGCCGTGCGTTTGCGCTTAGTTTACGGTCTGCCTTCGTTACCGTTTACCAACCGCTCATTAAATTCAGTTAAGCGTTTAAACATTGTGTGCTCACTGTAAGTTTAAAGTTTGTTCACTTCGCTTACAGCTCAAATGGGCAAGTACAAGCTCATTTAATGTTTATTTACGGAACGGCCTTCGATATTTCGATATTTGGTTCAAAACTGAGCATCTATCGTTTCATATTTGATTGATACATTTGTTCAATAAAATATCATCGATATTTAATATGAAATATTATAATGGTAGGGAAATATTTTGGAACGTTAATTCGTTCAATGAAAGTAGCGAGTTTAGTTTTACTCCCCAATATCTTCAAATTCCATGTAAATCATCTAATCAATAATTGCTTCAATTTTTTTAAGGCAACAAACATCATTTGATAAAAGTAGCAAGTAGCGAAATGTTCCTATTATTTTGTTTTAAAGATGTTCAATATTGGATGATACATAGATTATCAAATAAAAAGCAAGTGTGGCAAAAAAAAAAATTGTCAATGATTTATTGGAGAGAATATTGACGCATTCTCATATGTAATATATGTAATGCGGCAGCGATATTTATCTGTTCACATGGTTACATGTGTTTGCATATAAAACGAATATTTTCGGGCATCTTATGAGTTTGTTTGGAGCTTAAAGCAGTGGATTATTTAGCTATATAATTTGTGTCAATGATTTCATTGATGATGAATAGGTTTGATGTTGAGGTGTTCAGTTGTGAGCGTGTACCTGAGGACTGTGTGTGAAGTGATCAGTTGAACGTGTGTAAAAGAGGTGCTCATTTGGAAGTGTAAATTTATTTTGTAATTTACCCAAAGTTAATTGGAAACTTTGCATTATATTCACATGCATTGAATATGGTTAAGTCGGTACACGATTCCTAGTCTAACTCGAAAATCTGAATGGATAATCCTTATTATTATAATGGTCAGAAGCATTTTAATTACACTGTAAATGAATGGTGTTCAGTTGAACGTGTGTAAAAGTGATGCCCATTTGAAAGTGTTAGTTTTTTCACAGTTCATTCAAAAATTAAAAAAAAGCCGCTTACATTTAAAGTATTCTTCCGAAATGAAATAGTAGTCGGCCGTAAAATGTAATGTTTTTAAAATAAAAAATCATGTTCATTTTTATTAATTTAATTAATCATTTTAGTCGCCCTATCAGAACATAATTGACTAAAGAGCATTCAGAGGTTCAATTACCGGTATTTCTAATTTGAAACAAGACAGTGTAGATGTATTTTGTTATATTTACATTCTACTGTGTTTTTCCATTAAATTCCGTGATGTTTAAATGCCTCTAAATGCAACACCTATTCACTGCGTATGAATTTACGAGTAATTAACATAAGTAGTTCTCAAACAGTGATTTCAATGTTATCGGTTAAAAAATGCATTTCATGAATGTTGTCAAAACACCATGTTTTATAATTATTCAACAAAAAGTTGACTTTATTGTTAAAAGCAACATTTCAAGAGTTATTTATCATGGATTATATTTTCATGCTCGTCGATCTCATCTCAACAGTCTATGTGAAAACCAGTTTAAACCGGTTTTACAAAACAGCTGTTCTTGCTGTTACTTATTCACTCCCTCCGTGATCTGCACTTTAAATCGATTTATTTAAGTAAACAATTGATTTCTTCAGTAAGGGAATGTAAATATAAGCATTAAATGATATATTTTTGACGTCGTCGTGTCAATAACTGCCGTCAGGTGAGCAGACAAATTATCATAACGCGCTAACGCGCGTTATTCAATTTGTCTGCTCACCTGACGGCAGTTATTGACACGACGACGTCAAAAATAAATCATTCAATGCTATAATATATCATATCGCATATTCTTGTACAGTATGGGAAAAAAATAGATCGGTAAACTATTCTAATGCTTAGACAGTAAAATGGCGTAAGGTTTTAAAAATAACTCAATGTACTCTCTCTCTCTCTCTCTCTCTCTCTCTCTCTCTCTCTCTCTCGTAGGGAAAACGAAATAGAACTTCATTTACAAACCCGAATAAAATATGGAATAAACTGATCATGCTAATGTTGATCGCTATTACAATACACATTTCCTAATTTCCGATTTTGAGCGATCACTTTATAAATGTGGTCCTTGTTCAAAATTCATATCCTTTACTATGATTTGATTTCAATGTAGACCCGGGCGAAATCACTTTTTATATTAACATGAAATCTAAAACTCCTTTGTTTTACGGTGTAATTCCGGTGAACCGTAATTCCCCGCCGTTTGCAGCTGTTTATTTTGATACTACAAGACATATAACGTTACATAGGTGGCCAATATTCACACCTCGCCGCGGTCACTCTGTCGCGTGTATAGTCTGAGCCTTGTCCGAGGTTTTTCTTGATCCCAGACAAACAAAAGAATGTGTTCTGTACTTATACACAAAGGAGACAATACATCGTATATCACACACAGTACTTTTTATCATGGACTTTGAATCAGAGACAAGACAATCAATGATCAGTAAAAATTGAAAATTAATACACGGTTTTAAACACTGGCAATATTACCGCATGCTACATTTAGAAGTACAAAACATATAAAGTATTTGTACATGAGAGAGAGAGAGAGAGAGAGAGAGAGAGAGAGAGAGAGAGAGAGAGAGAGCTTTGGAAGGTACTTCGTATTGGGGCGGCGAATTATTTAGTCGAAGACCCGGGGGGGGGGGGGGGGGGGGGTTGAACCGGATTTGATTTGATATGAAGAATTTTTACGATGCATGTGTCTAATTTTTTAATTTAATGTTACATTGTATTATTGACACTTATTTGTATTGATGGTACTATAAGAAACAAAAGCAAAATCATTGCACTTCAGGTTTGTTTTAATGACACACACATTTCATTAGAGGAATTTTTTAAATATATATAGACATCAATTTTGATCCAACAATTTGAAATTGATTTTTTTGGCTTGCATCATGTTTGAAAAGGGGGGGGGGGAGGACCTTATATAAAAAATCTTGACAATATGGAGAATAATGCAAATTTTCAAAATCGTGAAAATTATATCTATTGCTATATATGGGAGGGGGCGTATTTATCAATTTATAGCACATTTTCATTGTTAATTTCTCTCAATTTACTTTTATTCCTTACGTGCTCCCAAAAAGAGGAGGGGACTCCATGTGCATGTTGATTCATATGTAATCCAAATTAAATGTTTGTTGAGAGAAAATGGATGCTACGTGCCTGGGATGTACGTGTTTAAGCCTGTATATGTATGAGTAATAGAAAAAATTATACTCAAATTTGTAAACTAAGTGGGTAGAATGAAGCAATGTTTAAAACTTACTACAATAGAGATTTTCTTTGACATTACACTTCATAAACATCTTTCTTAGACTGAAATTGACACATATACAATCCTGCAGTAGGTAGTTCACACCATCTATAAAATTCAGTTTGTTTTCTCTGATGTGATATAGACGAGGCAGACAGTTCTTGACTTTGACTACGTGTCAAACCTTTACAATCATTGAAATACCGGACACGGGTGTAAATGTGTTTTTTTTTTAATAATTAAAAGTTGGTTTAACTTTGTCAATTAAAAGAACTCTCATAAGAACTACCATGAGACTGTTGCTCAACGTGAATATGTAATCTTGCAACGTTTTACTATCAATGCAAGATTTTTGGTTTTAGTTTACATGCTTTGCCACTAGTACGTACAAGATACAGTGTTATTTTCGCCCCGTGATATTTTCGCTTCTATCTACGGGTTTGTCTTGCCTTGCATTCGCCCCAACAATGTTGTTGTAAAATAGAGATGATATGAGACATTAGAATTTGCCAAGTTTTAATCCGCTTACTGACAAAAAGAGCAAAATGAGGGAAAATAAAACTGAGGCGAATAGTTCCCCTTATATAGTTTAAGGACACAATTAACCTTGATTTTGGCTGTTGCTTTTCTAATCTTTTCGGGCGGTATCTTGTCTTGCATTCAACTATCCCTACTGACGGGTATCGGAAATTGGCGGTATACAGTATATATCCCCTCTGAATTCGTATGATGATACGCATGATCGGACGAGCGTCGGTTGCCCTATGGCATTGCCGCACGTTCAATCTGATCATTTGGTTTTTCATGCGATCCTTTTGCATTATCTTACAACACTCGCTTTCATTGTACAACACTTGCATATAGACGCAAGATATATCGCAAGATTCAATGCATTTATATCGCACAACGGTAGCTCCGAATCGTTCGAATTTCATAGAGTACTTTTTCATATGCGATTAGTTTGGCAACAGTTTGCTAACTATATCTATTTTTTCGGTCGCTTGAATATTTTGTCGCTACAGCTCGTGCGCCAACTGTGAAAGGGGCTTTAATTTTGAAGGTTTAATTTGTAGGGGCTTTACAGATATACGGAATGGCCATCAATGTTCTATTCATTTTCTTTATTTTTCCATATTAGATTGATACATTTGTTTAATTTATCATTGATATTTAAATTGAGATATTAATTTGCAAATGTTTTTAAAACGTTACATAATATAGTAAATGAAAGTGAATTCTATCATGTATCAAATTCTTTGTGAAAAGAGACAAATGTTTACATACAGATGTTGCTAATGAAAAACGAATACATTTTCTAATGTTCATGTAATTAGGGGGCATGAACGAGTACACATACATATCGTCAGCTCTTAATGTTGTTAATGCAATATTTGACTTTCCATGGCCAAGAAGCGCAGTTGACAATGCACTTGCTTATCACCGCTGCGACCTGAGTTCGATCCCCATGATCGACAGTGTTTGGATGTGAAAGGGTATGGCGGTCGCCCGCTTGGACACGTGGGTTTTCTCTGGGCACTCCGGCTTCCTCCCACGTCAATTATCCGCTCGCGCTTACATCCGTGCCAACAAATATTAAAATAAGTTGTTTTTCAATTGTTGTAAAATAAATAAAGTTCATTTTAATGCAATACTCTGGAATATATGTGATATAGAGATTTTGGACGCGTTTTAATGGGGTGTTCAATTGATTGGGTGTATATGGATTTGTGGAGTTGTATTGAAAGTGTGTATAAAGATGTTCACTTGAACGTGTGTTTAAGAGGTGTTCAATTGGATGTGTAAATCTAGTGTTTATTTAGCAGGCGCCAAGTCAAGGTAAAGAAAAGTAAAAATAGAAGAAATTGCAACCGATAATAACAATCCTAAAACAAAAATGAGTTCACTGGTGTTTTTCGTTTTTAATTTGAGTGAGTACAAATGATAGTGTCCATTTGGAGGGTGGGGAATGCAGGTGTTGGATTGGCACCGCTTACACGTATGTGTGTAATTGTATATGCGTTTAAGTGCGTGACTGTTTGTAACAGAATGCGTAACAGAATTGTATATGTGTTAAAGTGTTTGATTGTGTGTAACAGTATATGCATAAAAGTACCTGATTGTGTGCAACAGTTTATGTGTTAAAGTGTGTGAATGCGTGTAATGGTATATGTAGTAAAGTGCGTGATTTTGTGTAACCGGTATATACCTAAAAGTACCTGATTGTGTGCAGCAGTTTATGTGTTAAAGTGTGTGAATGCGTGTAATGGTATATGTAGTAAAGTGCGTGATTTTGTGTAACGGTATATACCTAAAAGTACCTGATTGTGTGCAGCAGTTTATGTGTTAAAGTGTAATGGTATATGAAGTAAAGTACCTGATGTCGTGTAATGGTATATGCAGTAAAGTGTTTAGTTGTGTGAAACAGTATGTGAGTTAAAGTGATTGCCAATATCAGTATTTTAGTTAAATTGTTTGATCGTGTGTAAACGTATGTGTTGAAGTGTGTGATTGTATGAAACAGTATGTGATTGCATGTATTTAAAGTATTTAAAGTGTGTGATTGCGTGTAACGGTTTATGTGTTAAAGTGTGTTATTGCAACAAACGGTTATGAGCCAAGTGTGCGATTGCGTGTAACGGTATATACGGTTAAAGTGTTTGATTGTGTGTAACGGTATGTGCTTTAAAGTATGTTTATGCGTTTAAGTGATTGATTGTACATGTATGTACCGGTAGATGTGTTAAAGTACGTGATTGCGTGTAGAAGTGTATGCGTAAATTGTGTTGTTGCGTGTGACGGTATATGCGGTTAAAGTGCATTATTTTATGTAACGTTACATATATATGCGGTTTTATTGCACAATTGCAGGGTAACAGTTTAAACATAAAAGTTCCTCATTCCGTTTAACATAATATCTGTTATTATATAAATAGTGCCTGTTTGGAAGGGTAACAGTTTAAATTGACACCCCAAGAAAATCATGGTCAACTGTCACTAAGCGGAGGTTGACATGGTTTCCGAGGGGTGTCAAATTCAACTGTTTCTATCCAAACTGGCACTTTTTATATATAATATCTTCATTTAAAAGAAAACTCAATTGCTTTTATGTAGAAATGACGTGAATTCTACGTCGAACCGTACGCGTATAATTTACACGCATGTAACAATTCGTTGTGTTACCCGTTGTCAGGTCTGTTGCTAATGCTCAGGGTAAAAGAACGGATTATCAATTGCGTCTTGACTAATCAGATTTCAGTATTTAACATGAAAGGCAACGGGTAACACAACGAATTGTTACATGTGCGTAAATTATGCGCGTACGGTTCGCCGTAGCATTCACTTCATTTCTATATATTTACATTTCCCAGTGTCTTTGCCTGTAATAACACTACGTATCGATTTTGTACTATATAACCCATAATACAAATGACGCCAAATCGAGGCGCCAGCGGGGTTTGCTATTTAAGATTTAAATATTTAATCGCATGATGGCTCAAAATTATATAAGTAATAAGAAATCATTCTTTGAATATTATGAGGTGATAATTTCGGTCGGGGCATGATCAAATCTATCAGAAAGCCCTTCGGGCTTTATTGGATTTGATCACGCCCCGACCAAAATCATTACCTCATGATACTCAAAGAATGATTCCTTTTTCCTTATATAAAAGCAGCATTTTTTTAAATTAAGACATTCAGTATAATAAATTAAATAGTGCCTTTTTGGGATGGTAACTGTTAAAATTGATACCCCGGTTGCGTCGGTTGACAATGACAGCTTAGGACAGATATAAATAAAGTTTATATAACATTTTTTATTTCATGCGCGATCATGTTACAACTATCGATTAATCTTCAGCTTAGAACAGATATGTTATCAAAATAACAGTTTTTACAATAATACACAGAATTAAACCTATCAGTCAAAATGAAATTCTTGAAACAACTTTGAGTACTTGGATGAAAATGTTATGTTGTAATTTGTTGTTGACTAGTCTCCAGTAACATCTAACTATAGTGACTCCAAAAGGAGATTGGTTTGTCAGTTATTTAGTTCGTCCCAATGAATAATTGTCTTGTTCTTGTACATAAATTTACTGTATCATATTCTTCTTTTTTGTACCAAATATTACAGTACTGTCTTACTAAGAAAAAGTACAAAACTATGAATGAATACCACTTTTATTGAGTTCTATCTACAGCTTGCTACAACTCACCAACAATCATTTGTATATAAGAATTACGTATTTCATGGTAAGGGCAAATGCAAAGAAAAATTAAATTTTTGAAGAATAAAATCAGTACACTTTAACTTAGTTACAATATTGTTCAAAAACTATTTACATAAACACGAGTTTTCTATTTACATGATCAATATAAAGAAATGTGCTAAATCCACCAATAATATTCTTATTAAGGGCATTTTTTAAAATCTTGTAATTATATTTACTGATATTCAATTAACTTTCAGAGAAAAACATGTCAGGGGTCAACAACCAGTTCTAGGTGAAACTATCTAAAAAATATTACAAAAGGGGGAATAACTCTTTATTAGTTTGTAATTGAAGAACTCGAATTTGAGTTACTCCCCTTTGAATATGATGTTTAATCAATAAACAAAATGTATTCTTTGCAAATAGGAAAAATAAAAAATCCTCAGATATAAGCCCCAATTTTAAGTAACATCTTTTTCCCATCACTAAATTACTGGGTATTATAAAAGCATTCAAAAAGAATTAAATACATACTGTCAGATGAGAATTTACTACACTCATACCAAGATATAATTGATAAGCCATGTAAGGGAGTATAAAAACTAATTACTGTTGAGTTTCTGTACACATAAATAATCAAAATATAAATCCAAGTTATATGCACATCTCTGATATATGTACAATTGATCTACAAGACAACAACTACCGGTACCTATCTTAAAAACTGTATGAAGAGTTATGAAGAGTTATCCGTACAATGGGGGTACCCTATATGCAATATTCTGCGTAAAATTGACCAAGTTCAACAGCTGATATTTTTTTTTATATAAATATACAACAACAATAAAAACCAAGTTATATGCACATCTCTTATATATGTACAATTGATTTGCAGTACAATAGGGGTACCCTTCTCGCAGCTGCCCGCCGGCGTGCCCCTTTCACCATTTCAATAACTGGATTTCTCCTTTGGAAAACTCGGTTCAAACAATTGATATCAATGTAAAATGACAAATTACTATTTTAAACACATAACATACTGTGAGATAAAATGATAAGACAGAATAATAAGTAATTACTGTATAGTTCATGTACACAGAACACAGGTTCAAATAATGGCGCGTTATTTAAAACAAGTCCAGACATCGGTCACTCAGCGGAATATCCAGTTATATTCAATCTAAATTCTTCTTATTGTAGCAATGTTTCACATCAAATATGGTAACAATTGGCCGTGTAGTTTTCAAGAAGAAGTTCAACATGTAAAATTGTAAAGGATAGACGCATGACACACACCACACGATGACAGATAAAGACAAATTGTAATAGGCGACATGAGTGACTCGGGTCAGTGCGTACTTGAAGATAATGACGTCATATTGCAGTGAGTGGTCTACGTAGCCAATGTCTGTTTTCTGTCTTCCTCTGTAAGGATTTCAAGGAAGGTGTTCTATTTTCTCCCCTCATGGTCAGGTAAAATTGGCCCATCTACAAGAAACAGAATAAACTAATGAATGATGTAGTTAGTGATCAACACCAACATGATATTACTCAGATATCTGTGAGCCAATGCTCACCAGTAATACCCCCGATCTGATGTAAATATACAAAATAAGCAAAGTCGACTTAAACAGGAAGTTGACGTCCAATTGGTACAAAAAAAGATCCCAGCGAATGGCATGCCTAAACAAAGAATGTGTTAAAATTTCAAGCATATGCGATGAATAGTTGCTGAAAAATTCTTTACGAAAATTTGTTTGAAAATTTAGGCAAAAAATAAACAAAAGTCGTCACTTAACAGGTACAAACATATATTCCAACGTATGGCATGCCTAAACAAATTGTGTATTGAAATTTTTAAGCACCGGCAACGATCAGTTGTTGAGAAAAATGCGACAGAAATTTTTCTTACAGACAGACAGACGGATGTACAAAAGGGCGGACAGACAGACAGACACACAAGGGTAAAACAGTATACCCCCCTCTCCTTCAGAGCGGGGGTATGATAACCATAAATGTTCAAATTGATAAAGATCTATTACAAATTTTAATCATTCATTTTTTTTTACATTCAGTTTTTATAGACTTCATATAAATATTTATTTTATGTTGATGATAATTCATTTTAAGCAAAGCAAAATGTGTATAACATTCCACACTCAGCAACAGACAGCCATGTTTGGAGGATCACAAAGTGTGAAATAAACAGGAGTCAGTATTACAGTCCATGTTAATTATACACAGCTCAATGTCAGCTGCAGATGTTGAACAAAGTGACAAACAACATGTGTGGTTTTGAGAGCAGACTAGATTTGTACAGAAACATTTACAACCTGTCAATATCCCAGCTATCTCCATTCTACGGCTGGTGTTGAGCTGAATAAGGCGTCCCCATCAGGACAGGGGCTGTGTGTTCATCTACAATAAGTCATTAATTAGCTGTTAATTAATTAATATCATACAGTTTATGTAATGATAGAGCTACATCTAGAACTTAAAAGGTCAAACTGATTACATTGACACATGCTTTAATATTTACCTAATTAACATGATTAATTAAACCAATTTAATTAACTTATACAAAATAACTAATTACAAGTACATCTGTTCCCAAAAATAATTACAATGACCTTTTATTCTAATTAACTAAATACAATGACATGTGACTGTACATCTAATTAATGAAATAGATACAGCTAACCCTGTAACAATGATCTGTTTATACTGACAAACAATCACACAGATAAACATGTCTTACATGTATCTTATTGACTGATAATTAACACGGACTGTGTGTCTTAGTTATCTATATCTAATTAATGTGAATGATAATGACTCAGACTTACCTGTCAGAGCGTCCTGTCTGGTGATATACCTGTATATAACCACCGTGTTGTTGTTCCGTGATCCGACCCAGAGACGGTGAGTGTTGACATCATAACTCAGGCTCCGTGGTGTGAATATCCCTGATGGTCTTATCAGTAGATGTGACAGGAACTGACCGTCCCTGTCTAACATCTGTACTGTTTTGGTTGTATCATCACACACCAGGATGTGTGACAGCGGGTCAGTACAGATTCCACGTGGCTCTAGTACTGATCCTGATGGATGTCCTGTGTAGGAGAAACGATGTCTTCCTCCACGCTCTGTCACCACTACAGCACCATAGTCAGACACCAAGACATCCCCATTGTTGTTCTCTGTTATATAGTTAGGTTTTCTATACAGTCCCAGACCTGTATTGTCGTTCTGTATGGTTTGTGTGAGTTGTCCACTTTGGTTGTACCGGGTTACCTTGCCTGTCTCTGTATCATAGTTATACATCCCGACCAGTAGATCCCCAGTGGACGGGGACCAGTACACACACTGTGGTACCCATGTAGTGTCTGTTCTCTTTATAAATGTGGTGGTTGTTTTCATATCCTTTGACAGTTTGTTGATGTTATAATTCCTATCTATATAAATCAGTTCACTCTCACTGTTCACTGTGTGTAATCCTCTATATACATATAAACCACTCAATGAATCCTCCACACGATGTAGAGGGACACCTGTTGTGTCTGTCAACATGAGATTGTTTTCTCTATCACTGACCCAGACCCGGTCTGATGTCACACAGAAAATGTGATAACAATCACCAACACCTGTCAGTGTGAGAGAGGGAAGTAACTCGGGGGGAGACATCAGTTTCAGCAGACACTGGTTTCCTTGCTGTGGTTTTTCTGTCCCTGGGGTTGGGATTTCACTCAGTGACTCCATCACATCAGCAGTGGCTGGATTCAGATCTACAAACATCAGACACAAACAGTCAGATGGAACAGATTGATTACAAACATCACATCTTGTATAATGATTGGTACAGCAATGTTTGTTGTAATGTATCAATTATCATAATCAATTAATAATAAACATATATACATCTTTCTTATTAATCAGTTCATTCATTCATTACTTAAAAAATATATACATATATCTGATGAATCAATTATTCAACAGACATGTATTGTATTTATATTTGAGTATGTGATGTTGATTGTTTATAAATAAATATGTACTTACATTATATTGACAAATGATAAAGATCACATCCTATATATGTCTGACTTGTAACTACATATTATATAATTTACAATGATAATGACTCAGACTTACCTGTCAGAGCGTCCTGTCTGGTGATATACCTGTATATAACCACCGTGTTGTTGTACGGTGTTCCTGATCCGACCCAGAGACGGTGAGTGATGACATCATAACTCAGGCTGTATGGTGAGAATATCCCTGATGGTCTTATCAGTAGATGTGACAGGAACTGACCGTCCCCGTCCAACATCTGTACTGTTTTGGTTCTACCATCACACACCAGGATGTGTGACAGCGCGTCAGTACAGATTCCATGTGGTCGTAGTCGTGATCCTGATGGAGGTCCTGTGTAGGAGAAACGATGTCTTCCTCCACGCTCTGTCACCACTACAGCACTGTATGAGTCAGACACCACGACATCCCCATTGTTGTTCTCTGTTATATAGTTAGGTTCTCTATACAGTCCCATACCTGTGTTGTCGTTCTGTATGGTTTGTGTGAGTTGTCCACTCTGGTTGTACCGGGTTACCTTGCCTGTCTTTGTATAATTGTTATACATCCCGACCAGTAGATCCCCAGTGGACGGGGACCAGTACACACACCATGGTACCCATGTAGAGTCTGTTCTCTCTATAAATGTGGTGGTTGTTTTCATATCCTTTGACAGTTTGTTGATGTTATAATCCTCATCTATATAAATCAGTTCACTCTCACTGTTCACTGTGTGTAATCCTTTACCAACATATAAACCACGACATGAATCCTCCACACGATGTAGAGGGACACCTGTTGTGTCTATCAACATGAGTTTGTTCCAATTACTGACCCAGACCCGGTCTGATGTCACACAGGAAATGTGATAACAACAATCAACACCTGTCACTGTGAGAGATTGATGGAACTCAGCACCAGACGTCAGTTTCAGCAGACACTGGTTTCCTACGCGTCGGTTTCCTCTCTCTGTGATTTGGATTGCACTCAGTGACTCCATCACATCCTCCTTGTTGAGTGACTCAGTCATGGAGAGCTGGCTGGTGTGGAGTGTAAGATTTATCTGGGGGAGGGCTGTCTTTGTGAATGAGAGGAATTGTAGTGCACTGAATGTGAATTCTGGCTGTACATATCTGAGTTCATATTCCTGAAGGCTGACAATATGTCTGCTCATTTCTATCGTCTGTTTTAAACATCTGTGTTTGAAATCAAAGTCACAAAACACATTGTACATGAAATCTTTTCTCACTTTGTTTATGAGATTTTTCAGTTTCGAGGCTTTTGTTAACATCTCTGATTGATAGAGGGAGAATTCTGTGTGACAGGTTTTGAAATCAGCTTTTATTCGTGGCAGGAGAACAGGTCTGTAAAAGAGAGCCTCACTTCTGATGGTGTGAATGGTTCCTCTGTGTTGTTGTCGCTTTGTTTTATAAGCGGTTTGTATATCCAGTATTTCATGCTGTCCTTGGCCATAGAGAAAACTTCTGAATCTGTGCGATTGGTCCTCTGAACAAGAATCACACACAGGAACTTGACAAGGTTCACAGTACTTTATATAAACATGGCTAGGATGTCTCACACAGATCACTTGTGTTGGGATGTAGTTGATTTTATCACGGTGTGACACAACATCATGGTCTATTGTTTGGAGATCTTTTACATGGTTCTCTTTACACTGGGGACACAGATCACATGGACACGATACACAATGGTACTCTGTGTCCCCCGGACACTTAGAACAATTATGAGTACTATATAGGGAGTTTGCTGTGGCCATGTCTATATTCTTGATTCACAACCTGTTAAATAAGAATAAAGTGTTTTAGAATTATGTCAACCACATTCTTTCAAAACTATTTCATGATATAATAAATTTATACAATATCATTATATAATATCATTTTGTGTGTAGGGAATATATCAATTTAAACAAGACCTTATTTTAAAATAATAATATATTTTCATTCATAGATAAATTATAGTCTATTATCATCAGATAATAAAAACACTCGACCAGTAGATAATTTTTTTGTTAAAAACTTCTTTTTGACATTTTCTGCTAAACACTGGTGACTTTCTCCCTCTTTCTTTTTGCTCTATCTGTATCATACATTCACTGCTAAGAATGCGCTCACTAACTCTCTCTCCCTCTCTCTCCCTCTCTCTCTCTCTCTCTCCAAAATATGTACTTTCTTTTTCTATCTCTCTCATTCAATTTCCTGAGAAACATGTACTCTCACTTTTTAAAAATGTACTCTCTCTCTCTCTCTCTCTCTCTCTCTCTAACATTCACTTTTTAACTTTCTCTTTCTCTCTCTCTACAAAATATGTACTTTCTTTCTCTATCTCTCTCATTCAATTTCCTGAGAAACATGTACTCTCACTTTTTAAAAATGTACTCTCTCTCTCTCTCTCTCTCTAACATTCACTTTTTAACTTTATCTTTCTCTCTCTCTACAAAATATGTACTTTCTTTCTCTATCTCTCTCATTCAATTTCCTGAGAAACATGTACTCTCACTTTTTAAAAATGTACCTCTCTCTCTCTCTCTCTCTCTCTCTAACATTCACTTTTAAACTCTCTCTCTCTCTTACAAAATATGTACTTTCTTTTTCTCTCTTTCTGTCTCTATTTCTCCAAGGTTCCTGAGAAACACGTACTCTTGCTCTCTTTGTCTCACTATCTCTGACATTCTTCATTAAACAATCTCTCTCTCTCTCTCTCTCTCTCTCTCTCTCTCTCTCTCTGTAACATTCACTGTTTAACATGTACTCTTGCTCTTTCTCTCACTCTACCACTATCTCTCTCTCCAAAATATGTACTTTCTCTTTCTCTCTTTTTTCTCTAATTCCCTTTCCTGAACAACATGTATATTGCTCTCTTTGTCTCACCATCTCTGACATTCTTCATTAAGCTATCTCTCTTTCTCTCTCTCTCTCTCTCTCTTAGATATTTAGTATTTTCAGACATTCTCAAGGAAATACACATCTCTTTCTCCCAGTCCAACCCACATATATGCCAGCTTTCTGTGTCTATTTGAATTTCTCTATCATTCAGATGCATGTTCACCCTCTCTCTCTCTCTCTCTCTCTCTCTCTCTCTCTCTCTCTCTCTCTCTCTCTCTCTATCATTTGTTTAACATGTACTCTTGCTCTTTTTCTCCTACTCTCTGACTCTCTCTCCAAAATATGTACTTTCTCCCTCTCTCTTTCATTCACTTTTCTAGCGAACATGTACTCTTGCTCTCTCTATCTCTGTTATTCTTCATTATACATTATCTCTCTCTCTCTCTCAAATGTTTACTATTTTCAGACATTCTCTGTTAAGGAAATAGAAGTGCTCTTTATTCCAGTCTTTCCAACATGTATTCCCCGCCTTTGGGGTATTATTTCCCTCTCAATGAGACGTATGTACATACCCCCCCCCCTCTCTCTCTCTCTCTCTCTATCTCTCTCTCCATAATATGTACTTTCTGTTTGTTTCTCTTTCTATCTCTCTTTCAGTTTTCTGATCAACATGTACTTTTTCTCTCTTTGTCTCACTTTCTCTGACATTCTTCATTAATCTCTCTCACTCCCTCTCTCTCTATCTCTTAGATATTTAGTATTTTCAGACATTTCTCCCAGTCCTACCCACATATATGCCAATTTTCTGTGTCTATTTCTCTATCAAACAGATGTATGTTCACCCTCTCTCTCTCTCTCTCTCTCTCTCTCTGTCTCTCTCTGACTTTTTCTGCTAAACATGTACTCTTTGTTCCTTTCTCCAACATAACAATGACTTAGTTTTAGGTCTGTTTTAGAGAAGTATATAGGCTTACCCAAAATTTGCATTTTGTCTGATCCTATTGTAACTTTTTTGTGAAATGTGACACTATCTAAACTGAGCTCTCATTCCGATGGATAGTGTATAAACTAGATACGATCTCGTTACGAGTAACGAGTAGGTCTTCCTTGCGATTTCTGTTTTAAATCATACCATGAATATTCGATATAATTTCAGAATACCCCCCCCCCCAACAAACACACACTTTCAGATAATGTGTACAAATCCCTAATTACGTAATAAATGGGTGGTGCAATGAGTCTTCCAGATAGATATTGCTACATTTAACAACTTTGCTTTTATAATGCATTACGAAATCTTAATCGTGTTTATGTAATTTGTAATAGACTTTAAGAGTTTCTTGCCCCCCCCCCCCCCCCCCAAATAAAGGGGCCAGCCCCTTTTTGCTTGATTTCTTTGAAAAGGTCTTAAGAATACTAACAATTTTTGTTCTTACACCCATCTAAAATTGTTGATCATTTTTGAGATACAAATGTATGAATATTTCAGGGGCCAGCACTCTAGATCCTTAATGGGGACAGAAATTCGTGTTTTGATAAGTGGAATCGATTTAAATTATAGATTCAAACATTTTCTCTTCTATGATGTTTAACAAAATATGTATACTTCTTTAGTTATTTTTCGTCAAAGTTTAAGTACTTTGGCCCCTAAAAATCCCTAATTACGTAATAAATGGGCGTTGCAATGATTTTTCCTAATAGATATTGGTACGATCAACAACTTTGCTTCTATAATGCATTACAAAATCTTAATCGTTTTTAAGGTATGAGTAATAGAGTTTAGGAGTCTAATGGCCCCTAATTTAAGGGGCCAGCCCCTTTTTCTTGATTTTATACGAAAGGTCTCATGAATACTAACATTTTTTGTTCTTACATCCATCTAAAATTGTTGATCACTTTTGAGATACAAATGATTGAATATTTTAGGGGCCAGCCCTCTAGATCCTTAATGGGGACAGAAATTCGTGTTTTGATAAGTGGAATCAATTTAAATCATTTATTCAAACATTTTCTCTTCTATGATGTCTAACAAAATATGTATACTTCTCTAGTTATTTTTCGTCAAAGTTTAAGTACTTTGGCCCTTAAAAATCCCTAATTACGTAATTAATGGGTGTGGCAACGATTTTTTCTAATAGATATTTGTACGATCAACAACTTTGCTTCTATAATGCATTACAAAATCTTAATCGTTTTTAAGTTACTTGTAATAGACTTTACGAAGGCCTTGGCCCCTAAAAAAAGGGGCCAGCCCCTTTTTCTTGATTTGTGTGAAAAGGTCTTAAGAATACAAATATTTTTTGTTCTTACACCCATCTAAAATTGTTGATCACTTTTGAGATACAAATGATTGAATATTTTAGGGGCCAGCCCTCTAGATCCTTAATGGGGACAGAAAATCGTGTTTTGATAAGTGGAATCAATTTAAATCATTTATTCAAACATTTTCTCTTCTATGATGTCTAGCAAAATATGTATACTTCTCTAGTTATCTTTCGTCAAAGTTTAAGAACTTTGGCCCCTAAAAATCCCTAATAACGTAATAAAAGGGCGTGGCAATAATTTTTTCAAATAGATATTGGTACGATCAACAACTTTGCTTCTATAATGCATTACAAAATCTTTATCGTTTTTAAGTTATTCGTAATAGAGTTTATGACTGTCTTGGCCCCTAATTTAAGGGGCCAGCCCCTATTTCTTGATTTTGTTGAAAAGAACTTTTGATTATCTACCACTTTTGTTATATATGTTTTAACAAAATATCTACTAATAAAAAGATACAGATCAAAACGTATGAAAAATTTGTTTCGAAATTCGTACCCAATTTTCGAGCCTAGGCGAGCTCATAGAAATGGCGCCACTAGCGCAAAAAAACTACATTGTGCACAACTTCAACCTATAGTCTACCTATCCTGAAAATTTCATATTCCTATCTCTGATAGTCTCTGAGTTTATGTCTGCACAAAATGGGTCGTAAAAACTTACAAAATCGGCCGTAAATCGGAACCGGAAGTGCCGATTTCAAAATTTCAAAAAACTTCTAGAATTATGACCACTGGCAATCATCTGAGAAAAAATGGTCGAAATCGGCCGAATAGTTTTCGAGAAATCGCGTGCACAAAATTCGTGGAAAAAAATAATAATAACTAGAGCAAAGCTCGTTGCAAAGCAACGAGTGGGTCTTCCGTTAATGTCAAGAGTAAAGCTTGATGTTCCTGCAAGAAGCAGAGTGTTTAAATCAATAACAAGAGCAACTTAAAGTAAAAGATTAAAAAAAATACGAATGATACTATGTACGAATTAACAAAAACCTTTACGATTCTAAGAACGACTTAACAAACAAATAATTCCGAAGGTGTCAAAGTACTTAACAAAAATCGAATTATTTTTGGTACGAGTTTGAACTTTACGCTATTTTTGAAACAAAAACGCAGAATCAAAATTTCCGAAAAATCAATTTTTAAACCCCGATATCTGTTATGCATCGTCCGATTTAAAAACGGATTTTAGTTTTGTACTCATCATGAAATATACCGTAGGTTACATATGTTTAATATTGAAAAACAATGAAAAACTAAAACAAGAGGCAAATGGGCCACATCGCTCACCTGAGGAACAATAGGTATGATAAAATCAGCTAAATGGAGTCACAATGCAAACTATCTGGACAATGTACAATAATACATGTAGATCCTGTATAAATAAAATCCATTCCCCCCCCCCCCCCTAAATATTCTTATGTTTATAATCATTAGTTCCTTTTCTAAAAGGATGATTTTATAGTCATATCGCATGTTGAGTATTGCAGTTCTCAAAAAGATCCTTAACAAAAGTTTATCTATGGGATATAAACCTACATCAAACTCTGAACCTTCTTGTGAGACCAAAGAACTGTCCTGGGGCCAAAGTCTTAACAATTATAAAGAATCATCTGTCTGATTAGTTTCTTAGAAGAAGATTTTAAAATATTTACTCTATATATTCCTATGTTAAACCCCCCACCCATTGTGGCCCAAACCTATCCCTGGGGTCATGATTTTCACAACTTTGTATCTACACTACCTGAGGATGCTTCCACATAAGTTTCAGCTTTTCTGGCTGATTAGTTTCTGAGAAAAAGATTTTTAAAGATTTTCTCTATATATTTCTATGTAAAAATCCATTCCCCCATTGTGGCCCCACCATACCACCTGGGACTATGATTTGAACAAACTTGAATCTACACTACCTGAGGATGCTTCCACTTTAATTTGAGCTTTTCTGGTCTAATAGTTTTTGAGAAGAAGATTTTCAAAGATTTTCTCTATATATTCCTATGTAAAACTTGATCCCCCTCTTGTGGCCCCTCCCTACCCCCGGGGGCCATGATTTGAAAAAACTTGAATCTACACCACATGAGGATGCCTCCACACAAGTTTAATCTTTTCAGGCCGAATAGTTTTTGAGAAGAAGATTTTTGAAAAATACCAACAAATTTTCAATAATTCTCAATTATCTCTCCTTTGAAGAGGGTGTGGCCCTTCATTTGAACAAACTTGAATCCCCTTCACCTAGTGGTGCTTAGTGCCAAATGTGGTTGAAATCTGCCCAGTGGTTCTTGAGAAGAAGATGAAAATATGAAAAGTGTGATCAGAAAAGCTCACTTGAGCCTTGGCTCAGGTGAGCTAAAAACAAAATAAAGGAAACATAATTGCATACTTTTATTGAAAAACAAATTTTCACAGCTAACAATTGTAAATTACTTTAAACAGCCATAATTTTGTTTGTTATAATTTCTTATCAAACACAAACCACAACAAGGCATGATGCTTTCTTAAAGTTCCATTACAGTAACTGTTCATGAATTATCCGATTTAATTTGAATTACTGGTAAATAGTCTGTAGAACACATTAAGGAATATGCATGTGGGTAGAGGTGACAGGTTAACCTCAAGAGCTGAAAAGAATCAACAGGTAAAAACCATGTGGCCACCAATATCTGAAATTAAAAAAATAAATAAGCTGTGTTAATACATGTACCAGTACTAATAATAGCTGTGTTTACATTAACATATGCATAGTATTTCTGAAAAAAAATACACTGACCATGCAGTGTAATTAGTATGACATATCCCGATACGTGACATTAGATGGCACAGGACAGTTTTTTTGATACATTTCATTGTAGCGTGGGGACGTGTGTCTTCAGAACCCTGTAACTAGAATTTCCTCAGTTCCCATTCAGCACAAATACCTTTAATTCACTCTTTATAAGGCCAATGACCAATTTCTGAAGAAAATTACTAGTCAAAACCTGTAAAATTTTCTACATACTGGTTTTTATGAGATTTTGACCCTATCATATTTTGCTAATTTTTCAGCTTTTAAGACCTCCCCCAGCCAATTCCCTGCAAAGGGTTGACCTTCTGTACGATGTGCATGTTGCACCATCACATGTCAGAAACTTGCCGGTGTATAGTTTATAATGTCCCATCCACCTACTTTTCGTGTTATTTACCCTACCGTCTGTAACTTTCATTTTCAATGTCTAAAGTCAACACAACAGTCATAGCCGCAGGTTTCGCATTTTACTTCTGAATCTCATGTACCTAACATATGGGGCCTACATATTGCATATCAATTTCAACAATAGACATCCCTCTAACTAATTCTAAATCATTAAAAATCATTTCATGAATTTTAGCAACACTCATAAGCCTTCAAGAACAGCAACTCTCAATTTTACAAAAATATTGACGGGAACTTTATCCGAAACTGTCCCTTGCTACCTTTCACTTACACTAACATTCTCTGAAAAGTCATCTTGTCTTAAACCTACAAAGCTTATGCTATTCTGAGAAAAAGTATACCTCATTTTGCCAATTCCATTAAGGATTAAGAAAAATATGGCCATTTAAGTGAACCCAGCATTTCCACTTTCCTCTATTTAACACAGATTCATAGGGCTCTCCATAAATAAAGCATCTTTAGAGGTCAACTGTTGTTCAACCTCCCTAAATAAGAAACCTTATTCAAAACTACATACATATACATGATATTATCATGACAAAAGCATCACATCACTTAGAAATACCCTTACATGTATACCCTCCCCCTATTTTTTGATTTTCCTAAGAAGCATTAGTTTGAACACCTTAACCTAATATTATGAAACTTGTGGCAATTCTCTTGAGTCATTTCTCACACATATTTGAAAACAACCATCACTGATATTGAAAATTGATCTTTTCTTGATAAATGGATGAAATGTAACATTTTTTTTCACAAAAAGACATGCAGCCATACATGTGATTTCTTGTTTTCATGAAACAGTAAGCTTATAGTCATATTTAGTGAATATCTTATTTATTCTGGTTTCTAGTCTCCTTTTAACTTTGCTAAAATAGTGAGACCTACAAGTGTGATGTCTGCTCTTAATTAAAATGAAACTCAAACACAACCGGGTACCTGGGGAAGGATGAGAATTCCATGATAAATGTTCAAATTTTACATGTTTTCCTACATTTTTGATGCATATATACAATAAAAGGGTAAAAATATTTTGTTTCTTGATCATTTCGAGAGTAATTATTATAGCAGATGTTATTTCAAGGTCAAATGTACATTTACATATCCAACATGTAATGGTAATGGAGACAATTGGAAAGAGGGGGTGGCTTTTTGAATTCTGTAATTATACCTAAAATATCACTTTTGGATAGGAAGGAGCAGAAACTTGAGTTTTTTTACTCAAGTTGATAACTGCATTTGTCTACATGTGAATTTTATTTGAAAGAAAAATATGCTGTTTTAAAAAAATTGAGTTATATAAGTCAGGTTGCTTAATGTTATTTCATGAAATCAGACAGCAAAATTGCTGCAAATTTATGATTTAGCTATAATATACAAGGGAAGTACCGGTAAATCAATGTGTAGAATGACCACCACTAGAGTAAATTGGCTTAGAAAGTATAGGTATTTCCTATCATGATGACAATTAATAGGCTTAAGTTAATTACCGAGATAAGAATTAATACTGTAAAAGAGTTTTGATCAATTGATCGTCATTATAGCTAATAAATCATGTAATGACATATATAACCAACAAAATCATCCATTTTCCCAAAATAGACAACTTTTGGTACAAAATCCACTCAAAATTACAGTTAAATGAGAAATCTGAAATACCATGTAGTCTTGAAACTTACACTAACATTCTCTGAAAAGTCATCTAATGTCTTAAACTTATGCTATTCTGAGAAAAAGTATACCTCATTTTGCCAATTCCATTAAGGATTAAGAAAAATATGGCCATTTAAGTGAACCCAGCATTTCCACTTTCCTCAATTTAACACAGATTCATAAGGCTCTCCATAAATAAAGCATCGTTACCTCATCTTTTAGAGGTCAACTGTTGTTCAACCTCCCTAAATAAGAAACCTTATTCAAAACTACATACATATACATGATATTATCATGACAAAAGCATCACATCACTTAGAAATACCCTTACATGTATACCCTCCCCCTATTTTTTGATTTTCCTAAGAAGCATTTAAGTTTGAACACTTTAACCAAATATTATGAAATTTAAATGCTTCTATTCTGATCAATTGAATTTTTAAGCAGCTTGAAATTAAAACCATAGCAATTGATACTTTAGTAAAAATCATGAAATTTTAACACGGTGGAATTAAAACGACCTACAGTATTTCATCCGAACAGCCTCAACATATAATTTTCTGCTATACCATTTTTTATTAAATGAATTCTACTAAGTTTTTTTTTTGCAAATAAATTTAGCGAGGATTTTTTTCTCTTTCCTTATTAATGACAGGTTTTAAAAACAATATTATGTTTAGTATGTATAAAATTCCATAAACAATTTTACAAAGCTTTGGATTTTAGTTGCACAATGAAAAAATGAGGGATTGCACGATAATACATGCTCATTTTGAAATTTAAAGCATTGTTGATTTCTTTTACTATAGAGATATGCACAAAATGATGTTGCTCTGTGATGCTTTGCCAAGATTAAAAGCATGAGAGAGAGAGAGAGAGAGGGAGAGAGAGAGATCTGAGGCACATGTAGTAAAAATTATTACATACATTTGTCTTACTGTAAAAATTGTTTACAATGTAGATGTGTTCTGCATGTAAAGTTTACCTCAAATGAATCAATAAAATTCAATATATATAAAAGATAAACTAATCTCAAAGAATTAAAATGGTTCTGTGAAATAATCAAATCTTGAGAAGAATGTTTTATAGATATCAGGGAACATTAACCTAAAATCTGAACTTAAAGTTCTTTTCATCTTGCACTCTGTTTTACATGCTCTTTCGCAGGCGATAATCATATATAACGGCGAGCCAGACAAAAGTTCTAATTTTAATTAGACTGAATATTTACCATGTCAAATATATTTATTTAATTAAGCACAAGCCTGTCCGAGTTCTTTAATTCATTGATTAAGTGGAGGTGATATGGTAAAGATCTGCTATATTCAAATATTTAGGGTAAAGTTATCATCATGCAAACATGCACTCTAATTACAACATTCTACTCTTGTGTGCCTTTGGACCCCCACCCCTTTTAATTGCACTGTTTTACAGTGTGTGGTGTGTTGTTCAATACAAAATAAGACATACATATACATAATTATAAATAGAAATTCAAAAGAGTAGTGTGCAAAACATACACGTGAAAATACATTGGACAGATAATATCCCGAGATTTCTCTGACTCAAATGCCCGCTTTTATATTGTTACGCACGTCAAAAGCGGAGGTTAGAGTCAGAGGAATGTCGGATTAGATTGAAAAGTGCACAAACACTTTGAAAAGAAAAAGTCAATACGACATATCCTGTATTGAAACATACCTTTATAATATGTCATACGTTAGTTGAGCTGAAATTTCCACTATCGCCGTCTTGCAGGCCATTCTTCTGACACACCGCTATCAGCTGCTGTTCGCAGTCAAAACATGGCGAGTTGACATGGTGAATCGTACGATAATTATTTCGATTAAAACTAATAAGACTAATAAAAACTAACAACGTAATTATCGACGGAATTAACGAAATTGTTTCAATAAACACTCTGATTACCTATATAAAAAAGGAGTTCGGTTTAATGACCTGTACGAAATCTTTTCAGCAGGAGTTACTTTAAGTGTGAATTTTGCACTATTTTTTAAACCAATAACGAGGAATCAACATTTCCGGAAAAATCAATATTTAAACCCCGATATCTCTGCTATGCAGTATCCGATTTTAAAACGAATTTAAGTTTTGTATTTAGCTTTGCAAACTATACAATATGCATATAATTTTATGATTTTTATAAAGTTTTATGATCAGTACGAATTGTTACAGTAGAAATTACTTTCAGTGTGAATTTTGCACTATTTTTGAAACCAAGAACGGGGCATCAAAATTTCCGGAAAAATCAATTTTTAAACCCCGATATCTCTGTAATGCATCCTCCGAATTTTAAACAGTTTTCAGCATTAGATTCAGCCTAAAAAGCTCTACAAAATACGTATACGTTTTTTGTTTGAGCAAAAAATTCAATTTTTTGAAAAATTGGATTTGCTTCCGGGTTCGACCGGAAGTGACGGATTTTTATTATATAGCCTCATTACAGAGGTAAATCGACCAAATCATAACCATTGAAAATTGCAAGCCTCTATCTTAAAGCGTTTTTGAGAAAAGTCCCGGACAAAATGACTTTTTTAAAATTTTAAAAATGACGTAACGTCAAAACGGAAGTGACGTTGTCTTTAAAACTTAAACATCTTTGAGGGACGATAACTTGCTAAAATCTCTGGAAGTTTCATTGTAATCGGTTGAAAACTTTTTGAGTTATGAAGCAAAAAAGGAGTCAGAAAAAAAAGAAAAAGTATAATAACTAGAGCAAAGCTCGTTGCAAAGCAACGAGTGGGTCTTCCGTTAATGTCCGAAGTAAAGCTGGGAGTTCCAGTAAGAAGCAAAGCACTTAAACCAATAACAAGAGTAACTAAAATAAAAAAAAAAATGAAAAAATCGAATTATTCCTGGTACGACCTAACAAAATCCGAATGATTCTAAGTACGAATTAACAAAAACCTTTTCGATTTCAAGAACGACTTAACAAAAAAAAATCCGAATGTGTTCAAATACGACTTTACAATTATTTTTGGTACGAGTTAATTTTACTTTGAACATTACGCTATTTTTTAAACCAAGGACGCGGAATCAAAATTTCTGGAAAAATCAATTTCTAAACCCTGATATCTCTGTAATGCATCGTCCGATTTAAAAACGGCTTTCAGTGTTAGATTCAGTTAAATAAGATCTACAAAACACATATTCATTTTTGATTTGATCAGAAAATACATTTTTTCGAAAAATTTGTTTCACTTCCGGTTTCGACCGGAAGAGACAGATTTTCATTTTCAGCCTTATTACAAAGGTAAATCGATCAAATCATAACCATTGAAAATTTCAAGCCTCCATCTTAAAGCGTTTTTGAGAAACGCCGCGGACAAAATGACTTTTTGAAAATTTTAAAAATGACGTAACGTCAAAACGAAAGTGACGTTGTCAAGAAAACTTTACCATCTTTGAGGGATAATAGTTTTACATTATCTCTGAAAGTTTCATTAAAATCGGTTTGAAACTTTTTGAGTTATAAAGCCGAGAAGGAGTCAGAAAAAAAAAGAAAAAGTATAATAATAACTAGAGCAAAGCTCGTTGCAAAGCAACGAGTGGGTCTTCCGTTAATGTCGGAAGTAAAGCTGGAAGTTCCTGTAAGAAGCAGAGCTCTTAAACCATTAACAAGAGTAACTAAAATAAAAAGATGAAAAAATCGAATTATTCCTGGTACGACTTAACAAAATCCGAATGATTTTACGTACGACTTAACAAACACCTTTCCGATTTCAAGAACGACTTAACAAAAAAAATCCGAATTGTTCAAGTACGACTTAACAATAATTTTTGGTACGAGTTAATTCTGCTTTGAACATTACGCTATTTTTTAAACCAAGGACACGGAAACAAAATTTCCGGAAAAATCAATTTTTAAACCCCGATATCTCTTTAATGAATCGTCCGATTTTAAAACGGTTTTCAGTTTTAGATTCAGCTTGATAAGCTCTATAAAACACATATTCAATTTTGATTTGATCAGAAAATTCATTTTTTCGAAAAATTTATTTCACTTCCAGTTTCGACAGGAAGTGACAGATTTTCATTTCGAGCCTTATTACAGAGGTAAATCGATCAATTCATAACCATTGAAAATTTCAAGCCTCTATCTTAAAGCGTTTTTGAGAAAAATCCGGGACAAAATGTCTTCTTGAAATTTTTAAAAATGACGTCACGTCAAAACGGAGGTGACGTTCTCTTAAAAATTTTAACATTCTTAAGGGACGCCAACTTGCAAAAATCTCTGAAAATTTCATCAAAATCGGTAAAAAACCTTTTGAGTTATGAAGCAAAAAAGGAGTCAGAAGAAAAGAAAAAGAATAATAACTAGAGCAAAGCTCGTTGCAAAGCAACGAGTGGGTCTTCCGTTAATGTTGGAGGTAAAGTTAGAAGTTCCTGTAAGAAGCAGAGCTCTAAAACCGATAACAAGAGTAACTTAAATAAAAAGATGAAAAAATCGAATTATTCCTGGTACCACTTAACAAAATACGAATGATTTTAAGTACGACTTAACAAAAACCTTTCCGATTTCAAGAACGACTTAACAAAAAAATCCGAATGTGTTACTGTACGACTTAACAATTATTTTTGGTACGAGTTAATTTTACTTTGAACATAACGCTATTTTTTAAACCAAGGACGCGGAATCAAAATTTCCGGAAAAATCAATTTTTAAACCCCGATATCTCTGTAATGCATCGTCCGATTTCAATACGGCTTTCAGTGTTAGATTTAGCTCAAGAAGTTCTACAAAACACATATTCATTTTTGATTTGATCAGAAAATTTATTTTTTCGAAAATTTTGTTTCATTTCCGGTTTCGACCGGAAGTGACAGATTTTCATTTCCAGTCTTATTACAGAGGTAAATCGATCAAATCATAACCATTCAAAATTTCAAGCCTCTATCTTAAAGCGTTTTTGAGAAAAGTCCGGGACAAAATGACTTTTTGAAATTTTTAAAAATGACGTCACGTCAAAACGGGAGTGACGTTCTCTTTAAAACTTTAATATTTTTGAGGGACGCCAACTTACAAAAATCTCTGAAAATTTCATCAAAATCGGTTAAACACTTTTTGAGTTATGAAGCAAAAAAGGAGTCAGAAGAAAAGAAAAAGAATAATAATAATAATAATAAAAAGAAACCGAAGAATAACAAGAGGGTCTTCCGTTGAAAACGGAAGACCCTAATAATAATAAAAAGAAACCGAAGAATAACAAGAGGGTCTTCCGTTGAAAACGGAAGACCCTAATAAAAAGAAACCGAAGAATAACAAGAGGGTCTTCCGTTGAAAACGGAAGACCCTAATAATAAGAAACAGTACGAAAACTATAAGGTCTTCCGTTGGAAACGGAAGACCTTAACTACATGTAAAATGCAGTTTTTTCTTTACCCCAGGTAGAGAATAGACTTTAACTGTTTGTCTAACTAATATGAACTCTCTTTCTCTCTCCTCTCCCTCTCTCTCCCTCTCTCTCTCTCTCTCTCTCTCTCTCTCTCTCTCTCTCTCTCTCTCTCTCTCTCTCTCTCTCTCTCTCTCTCTCTCTCTCAGCTAAACTCTTGTACACTTGCTGCTTTTACTTTTTTAATATATGTAAAATGGGAACTTTCCAAATATGAGGTTATTTATATTAACTACTGGCCTATGATATATTATCGGCTATCCCCCTTACCCTGGCTGATTGTTTAAATCTCTCCCAAGAAGATAATTAAATATCCCTGCCCTGACATTACCACTAGGATATGTTATTCTTGTTTACAGATCAACCATCAAATGGGGATGAGGGCAATAGTTATATTGTCAGTACCTTGGTAAGAAATTGATGCAGTCCTCGACCTAGGCCTTCGGGCAACAGATCTTATCCCAGGACTAACACAATGACTACTGCCCTCATACCCATTTAAAAGATGAATACTATAATGTCTATGAATGACACACGACAACGAACTTGTGATAGCAATGGGTCTCCTGAATGACTCAGGTGACCTAAAATTACAAAATATAGCTACACAAACATAGTGATATTACATGAATACTATATAGGTACACAAACATAGTGATATTACATGAATACTATACCACATAAACTCTTTCTTTGCTCCATCATTCCACTCTTTATTGATACACAAGGAACCTGTAAAGAGACCTCAAACTATTATACTGTTATTTTCTTAATATATGTTCAAGTTTCAAAACCTATTGTCTTTTTTAATAAGTTTACGAGATTGATGCATAGCAAAATCAATTCACATATCTAAAATGCTATGTTAAAGACAAGCTAATATTGTGAAGATGAGTTAATAAAGTGAAGTCTCCGATTTCCAGTCAATCCTTTTTTTTTTGCCTTATTGCCATAGCAACAGATGTCAATTTTCATAAGAAAGTATATATAGCATGGACATTGATATGGATGTAAAAATTGAACAGTTTCCCATTTCAGCATATTGAAAAATCACAAAAAACTGATTTCAAAATTTTGTTACAGTTTCAATGGTAACATTTTAAAAGTATTGGTTTCTCCATCAATTTTCTGATGTAATTAAATAATTGAAAATAGGACAAAGGCTGTTTTATGTCTTTGATAGTTTACGTAAGTGGGCAAAACCTTCTAATATGGCGTCAAAGTAGGTAGGTTTTGCTATTTTTCCATCTTAAGCCTTGATTACTTTGGCAACGGTTTACCCTCTGTGAAAAAAATGAGCGGGAACTGCAAATAACTAGTACTGGAATTGTTCTATGTCCAAGAGCCTTGCTCTGTCTAAAATTGCTCTTTTGTACCCAATATCGAACATGACCTAGATATTATCATAATAAACATGTATGCTAAATTTAATTAATGCCCCCCTCCCTTGGAAACATCCACAAAAAAAATGAACAGAAACTACAAAAAAAGGGAATTTTTCTATGTTCAAGGGCCATAACTCTGTCCAAAATGGCTTTATCGTACCCAATATTGAACTTGACCTAGATATTTTCATGATAAACATGTATACCAAATTCCATTTCAAAAACTGCAAATATTCATGTACTCTCTCTCTCTCCAAAATGTTTTTTTCTTTTTCTCTCTTTCTTTCTTTAATTCCCTTTCCTGAGCAAAATGTACTCTTGCTCTCTTTGTCTCTCTATCTCTGACCTTCTCTTTCTCTCTCTCTAACATTCACTGTTTAACATGTACTTTTTTTTTTCTCTCTCTCTCTCTCTCTCCAAAATATGTACTTTCTTTTTCTCTCTTCCTTTCTCCAATTCTCTTTCCTGACCATCATGTACTCTGACTCTTTTTGTCTCACTATCTCTGACTTTCTCCATTAAACATGTACTCTTAGAAGTGGATCAAACATCTTTACATAATGCGTGAACAAACTTTATCAGTATAGACTGCGATACCAGCCTCACTGAAATATAATTTGTTTTTATATAGAGCTTCTATAAATATATACTAGCAAGAGCCATATTTTACTGTCATATCGATCCAATCAGTTTAAGCTAACTGTGCATGCATGTAAGACATTTTGAACTAAATAAAAAAGAATAAAGGGAAAAAATGAACAGTTAAAAAAAAATTGATGCAGATACTGCATATAGTCAAACCATTAAATTTGAAAGTGGGAAATTACACACCTATAAACAGAGACCAACCCTCCCTCTCTCTCTCTCTCTCTCTCTCTCTCTCTCTCTCTCTCTCTCTCTCTCTCTCTCTCTCTCTCTCTCAATCAAATTCGTTGACGTCCGTTGATACCTAAATATCACTATCTTGACAATGATGCAAGGTATGTGTAATTCTTGCTGCGCTCGCCACAACGGTAGCACTGTAAAACATATCAAAATACATGTAAATGCAGTTTTTCTTTACCCCAGGTAGAGAACAGACTATAACTTTATCAAAACACAATTCACACTTATTATCAAATATATATGTATAATGGGAACTTTCAAAACGATATATACTATACATTGATATCAATAACTGGCTTATGACACATAATTGGCTATCCCCCCTACCCTGGTTATTTGAAAGTCCCGAGGGGCAGATAATTAGACAATATCCCAGCCCTGACATTACCACAAGGATGTTTTTCCTTGTTTAACAAATCAGTCATCATTCCAAATGATGGGAATGAGGGCAATAGTTATAGTGTCAGTTCCTTGGTAAGAAATTCATGTCCTCGACCTATGCTCTCGGGCAACAGTTCTTACCCATGGACTAACACAATGACTACTGCCCTCATACCCACTTAAGAGATGTATACAATAATGTCTATGAATGACACACGACAACGAACTTGTGATAGCAATAAGTCTCCTGAATGACTCAGGTGACCTAGAAATACAGAGTTTAGCTACATAATACATGTAATAGTAACAATACATGACTACTATACCACATATATTCTTTCTTTAGTCAATTAGTTTACTGCATCCCATTACACCAGGAACCTGTAAAGAGACCACAAAATATTACAAACTGGTATATCCTAAATAAATAATTCAGTGACAATATCATATTAACTTCCAGCTTAGATACATGTACATGTAAGTAATAAAGGTCAATATTAATTCATGAATGTATTTACATAAACATTTATATTGATGTTGTCCCCATTCAAGTTCAACCTAAATATAACATGCACATAGAGGTCTAATATTCTACATAAGGCGAGAGAAATTTAATTTTTAGTTTTACGGATCCGCCGACCCAATTTTTCCGATTTTGTAAAAAAAAAAATAATGAAAAAAAATTCGTATCTTCGGAAATTTTTCCGGAATTTTCAAGTTTGACCGATCTTGGTTTTAAAATTACTTTATTTTATTTGAAATCTGCAAAACGTTTGACAAAGGGAGCTTTTAAAATCAAGTGTAAGCATCTCTATAACATGGAGTATTTAAGATGGAGGTCAGCCATGCATGGTTTGGCTTAAAAGTTTTTATGAAAAGCAAAGAAAATATGTCATCCTGAACAAGTTTAGTAAGGTTAATACCAATGATCTTGAAACAAACACAAAGTACACAATGGATAGTGGACAAATTTAACTTAATATTATAAGTTCAAGCAAATAATATGTAATTTTGATTAATAAAAGTTTGCCCCCAGTTTTTTTATTAGGGTCTTCCGTTTCCAACGGAAGACCCTCTTGTTTTTCTTCGGTTTCTTTTTATTATTATTTTATTTTTTATTTTTTTTCTGACTCCTTCTCGGCTTTATATCTCAAAAAGTTTTCATCCGATTTCAATGAAATTTTCAGAGCTTTTGTAAAGTTACCGTGCCTCAAAGATGGTAAAGATTCAGCATTTACGTCACTTCCGTTCAAATTTGGCGGCCATTTTTAAATTTAAAAAAAGTGATTTTGTCCGGAAGAAATCTCCGTTAACTTTAAAGATATCGCTTTGAAATTTTTACTGATGATAGATGTATCAATTCTATAATGTACTGGGGGGTTTAAAAATTTCTTCATCAATTTTGCTCAAAACCGGAAGCAGTTCCACTTTTTGGAAATTTTCATTTTTTTGAACAAAATAAGACAATACTACAGTCTTATAGAACTTGCCATGGTGAATTCAAATCTGAAATCCGTTTGAAAATCGAACGACGCATTACAGAGATATCGGGGTTTAAAAATTGATTTTTCCGGAAATTTTGATTCCGCGTCCTTGGTTTAAAAAATAGTGTAATGTTCAAAGTAAAATTAACTCGTACCAAAAATAATTGTTAAGTCGTACTTGAACACATTCGGATTTTTTTTAATTAAGTCGTTCTTGAAATCGGAAAGGTTTTGTTAATTCGTACTCAAAATCATTCGGATTTTGTTAAGTCGTACCAGGAATAATTCGATTTTTTCATCTTTTTATTTTAGTTACTCTTGTTATTGGTTTTAGAGCTCTGCTTCTTACAGGAACTTCCAGCTTTACTTCCGACATTAACGGAAGACCCACTCGTTGCTTTGCAACGAGCTTTGCTCTAGTTTTTTTTATTTTCCCTCCTCCGACCCAAATTTTTTACCAAAAAATCCGTAAAACTAAAAATTAAATTTCTCTCGCCTAAATGCTTTAATGGAAACATTAATTTACATGTATCTATTCAGAAATTCAACCTTGCGCAATACAGCCCACCAGTTTACAATAATTCACATATTATTTTACACTTTAATGGACATTTAGTAATTATTTCTTTTATTTTTTTCAAACTGTCTACGTATATAATGAAAGCCAACATTGATTCATGTATTTTCATAAACGTTTAGTCTGTCAACTTAAAGATTGAATTGTACTAATATTTTAGACTATTGAGATCTAAAATCACATTGGCCGGTGAACAAAATGTTCAAAAGAAGAATCCTTTTTTTCATTTATTTATCTTTTAAACATCAGTGGGTCCAATTTTACATCAAGGGGTCTGGGTGTCACCCAAGGTCACCAGTGGGTCCAGGACAGAGTGGTTCTGTCTGATGATTGGTCACTCTGAAATCACTGAGATCTACATGTGCCGGTATATGTTGTTTGTTGACGTAAAACAACTCCCCACAGTTTTTACAATTTTAGGGGCCCCTAACAAAAATTTTATCTGACACCAGTACACATTAATTTACTTCAAGAATGATTTAATACCAGAACACTGGCCCAAAGGTAACAGGAATTATGTAGCCTGATGACCATGTTTGTCTTTTTCTTCCTCTCATCCACTGTATCTATGTAAAACACAAATAAAAACTTACCCGTAGTCATTTGTACAAAGTTGGTTTGGAGAAAATTCGAGACTTTCCGTTCCGTGTTCGCTGGCATAAATAATTCCACAGGTAGACCACATTGTACAATATAAACAGCATCTGAACACACCTGTACTTTCATTTCTTACACGGGGAACCAGTATCGATCTAAATGGGTAAAAGTATCCTTCATTTTGCTGCCTCTGATCTATCGTCTGTTCGATGTACGTCACAGTGATGCTTGTCGTTTCGGCTTCCTATAGTTTCGACCCCAAGTCGTTTTGGTCCTACGGTTTGGCCTCATATAATGAATCATTTAAAAATAAAAAAGTTATTGGAATATTAATTTTAAATGTATTTATCATCAACTTAGTCTTCTTAATCATTTAATCTCATCTATATTTCAGTTATTTATATCGGTATATGCTCAAAGAAAACTTATTTTTTATGTGTTTGCGGGGGAATGGGGGATGGGGGGGGGGGGGTGGTGGTTGAATACGACATCATAATGAACATTTCAAACCTAGAGGCGTGGTGGATCCAGGAATTTACAGAGTGGATGCGTGGATCCTGTCTAGGAATTTCTGTACAGTGGGTGTGATGGTAGATCTACTTCTGTAACACAAAATGTCATGTATAAAGAGATGGAACTCATGTCACAGATGACTTCTAAAGCAATCCTAATGGCTTCTGGAATGTAGGGGGCCTTATGAGCAAGTCATATAACAAGTTAAACGATGCAATTTTTCTCAAACAAATTGAAAAATTTGATATCATCTTTCTGGCAGAAACACATGTAGGTCATGACCAATGCATTCATAAGATTGGAAACTACTATTGTCATTTTGTTTGTAGATCTGCATCCAAGCATAACAATAGAACATTTGGAGGTCTAGCAATGCTATGCAGAATTGAATTCAAACCACATATTAAGATTTTGAAAAATACAAAATCTGACTTTCAGTGGATTAAGTTAGAAAAAGAATTTTTCAATTTTGATCAAGATTTATTTATTTGCATGGTATATGACCCTCCAGAAAATTCATCTTACTCCAAAGGTATCGACCATAACATTCTTGACTGTATTGAAAAAGATATAACTCATTACCAAAATTTAGGCAATATTTTAATATGTGGCGATTTTAATGCCAGAGTCTCTACAGAACCAGATTTTATTGTAAATGATGACAATGGCTACATTCCTCTTCATTCAAATTACATTGTTGACAAACAAATTCTCAGTCGCCGTAATATGGACTCTAAATTAGATAACCGAGGCAGAGATTTATTAGATCTTTGTGTATCAAATCAACTGAGAATACTTAATGGTCGTACTTTTGGAGACACAATTGGTAGCTATACCTGTTTTACACCTAATGGATGTAGCACAGTTGACTATGTTCTGATATCAGAAAACATTCTGAATCAAATACTGTATTTTGGGGTATCTGATTTTTTGCCCACATTGTCTGACTGTCACTGTCTGTTACAATGGTCACTATCAGCTAGGTTCTGTTTTAAACCTGAAAACAAATGTGTTAAGTCATCTCATGTACCCTCTAGATATATATGGTCTGAGGAATCGTCTGCTCGTTTCGCAGCTGCCCTCAATTCTGAGGACATTCAGAAAAGATTACAAAATCTTACAAAAGGGGAAAATCTTCATTCTTATGAGTCAATTGATAACGCTTCAGCCGAACTATCAAATATTATTATTCATACAGCTGACAAATCTTTAAAAAAATGCAAAATTACTCGCAAGACAAAGAAAAAAGGTCAAAAATGGTTTGATTCTGATTTGATTTCCATGAGGAGAAATTTACTTAACTATGGAAAGATTTACTCAAAATATCCTAAAGACCCCTCCGTGAAAAATCACTTTTATAAACTATACAGAGAATATACAAAGTCAAGAAAATACAAATGTCGTCAGTACAAGCAATCCATTCTTAAAAAGTTGGAAACACTACATGAAGAAAATCCTAGATCTTATTGGAAATTAATTGACAAGCTACGAGGTATTGAAAGAGATAATGTCTCAGAAGCAGTTGACCCACCAACTTGGGTCTCCCACTTCCAAAATTTAAACATACCAAAACCCAAGTTCACCCAACGCTTAATACAACTAGAAAATATCCTTACAGAACTGGAAAAAGAAAAATGTTTCACTGAACTTGACAGTCACATATCGATAGCTGAAATATCAAATGCTATTTCAAAACTAAAAAGTGGGAAAGCTCCTGGTTTAGACAATATCTCTAACTACATGATTAAATGTGGTCAAACTGTTTTATTACCATCTCTACACAAGTTATTTAATGGCTGTCTTACTTTCGGATATTATCCCAAACTTTGGTCTTCAGGTTACATTACACCTATCCACAAAAGTAATGATATTTCTGACCCAAATAATTATAGAGGCATTACTGTTACAAATGCAATTGGGAAGCTCTTTAATAAAATATTGGATATTCGGCTAGATAAATTTTTGGAAAAGTATCACATTATTGATGACTGTCAGATTGGATTTACAAGAAAAGCAAGAACGTCAGATCATATGTATATTCTTAAGACTATTATTGATAAGTATTGTAGTACTAAGGATGGTAGAGTGTATGCCTGTTTTGTTGATTTTCAAAAAGCTTTTGACACAGTCATTCATACAGGAATTAAAATTAAACTCCTCAAAATTGGTGTAGGAACAAACTTTTATAACACTATCAAAAGTATGTATTCATCAAGCAAATCTTGTATCAAACTAGAACATAACATCACAGACTTTTTCCCAATAAAAATGGGTGTAAAACAGGGTGACAATCTTAGTCCCAACTTATTTAAAATTTTCATTAATGATCTCCCGAAATACTTGCACTTGTCTGCTGATCCTGTGTTTTTAAACTCAAATCCAATCAATTGCTTGATGTATGCGGACGATATAATTTTATTATCTTCATCAGCAGATGGTTTGCAACAAAAGCTTAATATCTTGCAAAAATACTGCAATGATTGGTGTCTCAATATTAATACATCCAAAACCAAGATAATAGTTTTCAATAAAGCAGGCAGGCTCTCTAAATCCAAATTTAACTTTGCTGATGTTGAACTTGAATGTGTCTCTGAATACAAATACTTAGGTGTGTCATTTTGTTCCTCAGGCTCATTCTCCTTTGCTCAAAAGCAGCTTTATCAAAAAGCCTTAAAATCATTTTTCAAACTCAAAAAGGACTTTATTTCTATGAATCCAGACATCAAAACCACAATTCATATTTTTGATCATACTATTAAACCTATTTTAATGTACGGAGCAGAAATTTGGGGGTATTTTAATCCATTTGCTAAAAAAATTCACCCTGGTTGTACAATGGACAAAATTTATTCCAGCACACTTTGTGACAAATTGCATCTTAAGTTTTGCAAATCGATACTTGGTGTACATAAATCTGCAACAAACTTTGCTGTTCTATCTGAATTGGGAAGATTTCCCTTACATTTTGATATCATTAGATCTATGTTAAGTTATTGGTACAGACTTGAGAATCAAAGTCAATCATTTCCACTTTTGTATAATGCTTATTGTGAATCAAAACAGTTGTTTCAACAAAATACTCCCTCCTGGTATGGCTCAATTCATTTTTTAACTAACAGCATTGATGGCACAAACAATTTACAGTCAGTAACAAAACAAAAATTCAAAAGAGCACTTAGAGACTATCTATTTAAATATTTTATTAAAGAATGGAATTCTAAATTCACTATACACGCTGACAAAAAACTAAGTTGCTACAGCACTTTTAAGCAAAATTTTGGCCAAGAGAACTACCTAAGATTACTTAAAAATTTTGAGCAGAGGAGAAGTTTAACTCGTTTTCGCATTTCCGCTCATAGACTTAATATTGAAAGAGGACGATATCAAGACATTCCACAACAAGAAAGATACTGTAATAGATGTAATGTCAAATCAGTGGATGATGAAAAACATTTTTTATTCTCATGTGATCATAATAAGGCATTAAGAGATACTCTGTACAAATTAGCTAATGACTCTTGTAAAAATTTTCAATATATGGACAATAACCAAAAATTTTACTGGCTTATGACAACTGAAGATCTACAAGTACTTGTACAACTCAGTGAAATGATTCTTAAAGATGGAATATAATGGTTATAGTTATATATAAAGATATATTATGCAGTGTATTTACTTTGGTTGGGGGGGGGGGGGGGTTATATTATGTATAAGCATACTGGCTTGAACACTTTGAGTACAAGTAGACCAGTCTAATCGACTGTGCAGGCACCGTCCCTTGGTACTCTCTGTTTTCAGGCCACTTTGTTTCTGTATAGCTGTTGTATTCACTGATGTGTAAATCCCATACACATATTTCATTGTATTAATGAAACATTTTGCATATTGTTGCCTGGACATTGTGAGCAGTATTTCATTCATTATTTGTTATAATCATGATATTATTATTATTTTTTTTTTTTTAATGTATATGCCCCCTGAGGGCCCTTGATTGGTGAATAAATAAATATATATATATGTCTACATATTTCCAAGTAACATTGGTCAGAATATGTTTT
This sequence comes from Magallana angulata, assembly GCF_025612915.1. NCBI lineage: Eukaryota > Metazoa > Mollusca > Bivalvia > Ostreida > Ostreidae > Magallana > Magallana angulata. The sequence goes on along the minus strand of NC_069112.1, from coordinate 79,837,000 downwards.
GATATTTTTAAGAATTCTCTTAATTTATCTTCTTACCCAGAAGCTGATGTACTCTGTGACTTGTTTACAATGTTTAAGAAGTTTCATCAATTTAGCACGCTGTCTTGTTCTGACTGACACCGGAAATCGTGTTTATTTCAGCAGCACAAACATCGCACATGTTGAACTGAAGTCACTAAACAAAATGTCATGAATAGTCGGCATATGCACTTCAATCAAATCAAATTATAAACGAAAAATTGAATGAAATCATAAATTTTTATATTCAAAATGCTTTGAAATTTGACCGCCATTGTAATGGTACCAATATATGGAGATATTAAAGAAACAATAAACATATGCGACAATTACCATGCATGCGAGGACCATGAAACTTTTTTTGCGGGGGAGGGGGGGGGGTTCCAAAGGATAGTATTGAGTTTGTTGGGGGGGGGGGGGGGTTCCGAGACATATTTGCAATTATTTTTTTTTCCCTTTTTTTCCGGGGGGGGGGGGGGGTCGGGTCGGGTCTACATCCGCGCATGCCATGAAATAGTTTCCAAACTATGCGACGAATCTTTATTTCAAAAAAGGAGTTTCTTTTCCCTAGACCGTAGAGAAAGAGAGATCATTGATAGAAAGTTAAAGAGGGTACGGAGATATAATAAACGTGTGTAATCATTCAATCTGTTTGAATATATGGGACTGAGAAGGGGTTCAAAGAAAAATATCATCGATATCTCTTTCATAAAGTGTGAGGAAATAAAAAAAAGATATGCATATTTTCTGTCTTGTGTCAAACACTTTATTTTTTTTATATTTTTTTTTTTGAAAGAGAGGAGGGTGTAAACTGTTTGCAGGGGTGGGGTGGATTCGGGGGGGGGGGGGGGGGTTAGGTTTCCAGGTGCATTAAGTAATTTAAATTACTGAGAAATTTTTTGAAAAAGTAAAACGAGAATAGAGTGAACAAAAAGTTAAAGTGCCTCTGCTGGTCGTCCCTGACAGCGCGTCATGTATTGATTTGTACACAGCTCATTAAATACTGGCTAACTGCATGTTACGTAGGATAAAGTGCAGATACTTAGGTATACTTGTAAGCGGACTATGATGGAATTTAATCACGCCATCATTTATAGACCTAGATGCTGGTCACTCTTGGAGCTGTGGAGGTCCTTTATCGTGCCAGCGCCGACAATGACACAACATTCACGTTCTTTAGTCCGCCTCTCGTGTAACAAAGCCCCTATAGTACTATGCTTACCGTCACTTCGGGGAGGTGGGGGGGGGGGGGGTCGGGAAAGGTCTGTCTACATATATGTAAATAAATAGTTTATATAATTTCTATTCTTCAAAGGTCATTCCACGTGACGAGACTGAACGTATTTACGACTTTATGCAGTCCTGGATACTGGTCACTCCTGTCTCTGTGGGTGTGGGTTTGGGGTATCTTTATCGTGCCAGCGCCGACATTGACACGATCTTCGTTTCCTATAGATCGCCACACGTGAAAACAAAGCTACTGAAGTATGCTACAGTCACGTACACGTAACATGAAGGGGAGGGGAAGGAAAGGTCTTTCATCAACCCATTTTTTTAACAGCAGACATTTTACTAAGATTAACATAATATAATCCTTGAGTAACATCCTTTGAGACTTGATGAAAAGTATTCTCAGGGGCGTCGGAAGCAATTTGAAAATAGGGTGGGTGGTGTGTGTGTGTGTGTGGGGGGGGGGGGGGGCTAGCCTTATCATAAGAAATCTTGACAAGCAAAATTAGGGGTGATTAGCGTATTTTAACAGAGCCAGGCGAGAAAACAACTTGAATTTGTTCTCTAGTGTGAAGGAGCCCTTTCCTGGCCAATGACTAAAAGTCTAAGGGTCGCTGTTAGAAACAGAGCATACGGACCTATGTGATATTCTGACACACCCTTCGTAATTCTAACTTCCTTATTTTGTACAAAGTTTGATTATATATTTGACAACTGAATACACACCACTTATACCATGTATTTAGCATTAGATTTAGTTCTTTACCTATAGTCTACCCCGAGTTTTTGCTTCCATCGAGTTCTGATGATTTTTAATAAAAATGCACAGACCTGTGAAAGAAATACAATTGAAATCTATGAAAGGGAATATATCCAAGATATTTTCATTGAACAATTAACCCTTTTTAACTGATAAAATTTCACAGGAACGAAAACAATTTTCTTACGGAGATTTATAATGGGAAATGTTTTCTTTTCTCCATTCGGAAGTACTCGGGATACCTCGAGCAATTTTTCAACGTTATCACCCGAGCTTCGGTAGCTAAACACGGTTTCGTATAAAATCCAGGGGGAGGGGGGGTGGGGGTGGTCTCTGGGGAAAAGCATGATGGGTAGGGATTTTCCTGCTATTTTTATGCGGTATACATGAACATTATTATTTTTAATTTCACTTAAAATATAGTGGATTATCTTTCGATTACATGAAAAAAGTATATAGAAAAAAATTAAAAATTAATTGTTTGAGACTCTAAAATAAAGGGAGGTTACTCCAAAAACATCCGGATTTTACACATGCAGAAATTCATGAATTTTTTAACGGGTAATATAGCTCTTTTAAAAGCTGGCGAATGTACCCTGAAAATACTATACAATGATGCCTAAGGACGTGTTCTTTAAAATGTATAGAAATTAAAATGGTTGATTTATTTGCATTCTGCTTTTAGGGGAGCCTAAAATGCATGGGTGTACTGCATTTAGAGGCATCCGTTTGTCTATTTTCCGCATGCTTTGAGTGCCGAATAAATTCTAGCATTAAGTTTCATGTGCATTATTCTTAAGTATTTAAACAATTCACGATTTTATCTTTCTATTGATATATAGATATAAATGTAACATATTTTTATAATTCATTTTTATAGGGGAGCCTAAAATGCATGGGTGTACTGCATTTAGAGGCATCCGTTTGTCTATTTTCCGCATGCTTTGAGTGCCGAATAAATTCTAGCATTAAGTTTCATGTGCATTATTCTTAAGTATTTAAACAATTCACGATTTTATCTTTCTATTGATATATAGATATAAATGTAACATATTTTTATAATTTATTTTTATAGGGGTCAGTTTTGCTTGCCCCTCATCAGAAAACGTCCTCATAACGTTACATATAAAACTGTGTTTTGCACCCTTATTAATGCCTGATCAATGAAAAATCTCCGTAGACTTTTAATTTTGGGATGTGTATTGAAACCTGAAGCAGTAGAGGGGGCGTTTCAAAACAGATAATCTGGACATTGTTCATATTATATAGTGGATGAACGTAATTTGAGCACAAAGGTGTCTACTGTTATTAATATATCAAGCAAAAAGTAGTGGAAGTAAAAACTCGGGACAGAATATAGGAGTTTTTGTGCACTTTTTTCTACAGTTGATTTGGATATTTGTTGTTTTCAAAACTTATTGCGAGTCTCTCTCTTTCTCTCTCTCTCTCTCTCTCTCTCTCTCTCTCTCTCTCTCTCTCTCTCACACACACACATACACATACAATAGATACAATAGGACTAATGTTAGTTGACCGTTGGAGGCGGTGGTTTTTCAGGATCCACATCAGGATATTGTAAATAAATAAATAAGTTAAAAAAAATTCTGAAAACTATGACAATTTTTATCTACGATGCTTTGAATTTTTAACAAGACCACGTTTAACTTTACCAGACGAGAAAACAACTTTAAGTTGAATTTGATCTTTAGTGTGAAGGATCTTTTTCCTGGCCAATGACTAAAACTTTAAGAGTCGCTGTTAGAAACAGGGATTACGCGCCGATATGACAATCTGACTCACCCTTCGTCATTCTAACTTCCTTATTTTGCACAAAGTTCGATTATATACTTGACAGCTAATTCAAACCACTTACACCATGTACTTAGAATTAGCTTTTTTTTAACCCAGGAATTTTTGTGCACTCTTTGTACAATATAGCATTGAAATTTTATTTATAAAACAGATTGCCAGTAAATCTCTCTCTCTCTCTCTCTCTCTCTCTCTCTCTCTCTCTCTCTCTCTCTCTCAATGTCCCTGTATTTTATGTATCTCTCTAAACAATAAAATATGACTCTCTCCACTCTGCAACATAGACGTCAATGATGACGATGTTCTCTCTCTCTACAACATGCATGTAAGGGTCCATTATTTTGAAAGATCAAATCATTGCCTGTATTTCATTTGGTTGAATAATACCCCATTGCTCACATTGCTCTTCTTACAATAAGATGTATTGTTGTACTAACGATCTATACACATATAATAGGACTAACGTTAGTTCTCTATGGGAGACGTTGGTTGTTCAGAATCCATATCAAAATGTTATATTTACATCTACAAAGTATTATTCCCTCTTTTCTTAAGGAAACTTAAAGTTAATTCATAGCTCTATAGAAACAGACAAATTAAAATCTACACGCTTCGTTTATCGATTGGTCGAAATCTACAGCGGCTAAAACTGACAAGAAACTGACAGGACTGAAATTGACACACCTGATTTATCGATTGGTCAAAACCTACAGCGACCTAAGAAAATCACGGACTGCATGAAATATTTATGATAATGGCAGACTCAGTTCTCACAGGAGACGAATTGGCTGTTTCTTTTAGCTAACCTACTTATGTACATTAACAGTAATTTAGTGAATTTAACTTACTTTTCATAATCAATTATTAATTGGTTAAAATAGATGTTAAATTGATCAATAAATGCTTTCTTGCAGTTAAAATTTACATAACCCGCTGACGCAGGTTATGTATTTTTCCTACAATGCCGCTACCTTCATGTTAATAATTGAAATTATTTTGTGTCAAATACACGCACAAAAAATAATGAAATTTCCAGCTTAAATTAATGTCTTTCTGAATCTTTACTAAAACTTTCAGGACTGCTGTTTAAGATGGGGGCGGGGGGGGGGGCGGTTAAACATCTAACCGTTCATAGGTTACTTCATCACCTCATTTTAAAGCAGTCTTATTAAAGATATTTTAAAGTTAGAAATAAGATTTACCGGAAGTTAATCTCCAGTTTAAACGAAATATTTCTCTTGACTTTTACTAATGCTATATTAAACATCTTACCGATCATTTCTCATTTCACCACTTCATTATAAAGCAGTTCTACAACAATTTTGAGAAGGAATAGTAGCATTTGACATATTTTGTTGTCAATAAAGTAAATCACGTCAGAAAAGAGGTCAAATGGTGATAGGCATGAATAATATTAACACAGAATCGTGAAATGTATCGTGTGAGTGATCTTTTACAACAGGCTGTACAAAACAAGGAAACAGATCTAATGTGAGATTGTACCTCCAGTGTGAAGGAGCTATATCCTGACCAATGACTTAAGATCTTAGGTCTGCTGATAGAAACAGAAACATCGACTTCAATAGAATCCACGAACTCTTCAGTACATTTCTCTCTCTCTCTCTCTCTCTCTCTCTCTCTCTTTCTCTCTCTCTCTCTGTGTACTTTAAACTATATTCTCTCTCTCTCTCTCTTTCTCTCTCTCTCTCTGTGTACTTTAAACTATATTCTCTCTCTCTCTCTCTCCCTGTCTCTCTCTCTCTCTTTGTGTACTTTAAGATATATTCTCTCTCTCTCTTTCTCTCTCTCTCTGTACTTTAAACTATATTCTCTCTCGCTTTCTCTTTCTTTCTCTCTCTCTCTCATTAAACTCTTTTTTCTTCGTATCTGAAGTGTTAAATAAATATGTTTGGATCAAACTATATGTAAACACCAATGATATGTCTGCATTTAAATGAATTTTTATGTAACACTTATTTATTAATGGTTTGTTAAAGGTCACAAACCACTAGAAACAAATAGCCTTTCAATAAATTACTTTTAACAAACAAAAGAAACATATTTTTTAAAATTAATCAATGACAAAAAACAAAACAATTAGGTTTACATTGACTTAAAATTCAATAAATATGTGTAGTATTGATATCTTGAAATAGTATCAGTTTAACGTTAAACGTGGTAACTCGGAAAAGGACTGTCCCCTCTATATTCATAGTCATATGACTACATATTGCCATGTAGTCAAAAAAGAAGAAGAACTAGACACGATCTCGTTGCGAGCAACGAGGAGGTCTTCCGTCCGATTTTTAGAATATGGAATGACCTTACTCTTGACCTTCATCAACAAAACGTATCCGGAAAAGGAGGCGGGACCTATGAGTAATGGGTAAAAGACTATCTATCCCTTTGGTGTCCCTTATTTGAGGGATCAGCTCCTTTTCATTCATTTTAGTCAAAAGGTATTTTTGTGTACCACTAATAAGTATTAAGAAATTGGTAACAGTTTTTGAGATATCTGGGAAAAATCGTTTTGATATCCGGTCCTAAAGCTCCTTTTAGGGTCCAGATAAAAACAATATATGGTTGTACATTGTTAAGCTCAATATTTTGAGCATCTTTTGTTCAATATTGCTTTCCAAAGTTTTCCTCCATTTTGAGATATTGAGCATCAAAGCTTTAGACTTCTGGCCCCTTAAAATCCCTAATTACGTATCATAAGAGTAAATGATTGCCATGTACAGGTACATAACATTGGAATGAACATAATTGCTTCTATAACGCATCACAAAATATTTAACAGTAAAACGTTATCATTAAATGACTTTAGAGCCCCCTCAGCCCCTTATTAGAAGGGCCAGCACTTTTTTCATGATTTCAAATGAAATCTCTTGTCAATTCAAACACTTTTTGTTCAGCAAGTAATTACAAATTGTGTACGTTCTTAAGATATCTTGAGAGGGTCGTGTTAGGGGCCAACCCTGTAACTCCTTTTAGGGACCGCAAAGAAATTATAGTTGATTATGGTTAAGTTCAATATTTTGAGCATCTTTTGTTCAATATTGCTTATCCAAATGTTTCTTCATTTTGAGATATTAAGCATTAAGGTTTTGGACTTCTGGCCCCTTAAAATCCCTAATTACGTAACATAGGAGTAAATGATTGCCATGAATAGGTAAATAACCTTAGAATGAACATAATTGCTTATATAACGCATCACAAAATATTTCACGGTAAAAGGTTATCATCAAAAGACTTTAGAGCCCATTCAGCCCCTTATTTGAAGGGCCAGCCCCTTTTTCATGATTTCAAATGAAAGCTTCTGTCAATTCAAACACATTTTGTTCAAAAAGTGTTTACAAATTTTGTACCGTTCTCGAGATATCTGGAGAGGGTCGTTTTAGGGGCCGACCCTGTAACTCCTTTTGGGGACCGCATAACAAGGAAATTATGGTTTCAGATTGTTAAGTTCAATATTTTGGGCATCTTTTGTTAAATATTGCTTATCCAAATGTTTCTTAATTTTGAGATATTGAACATCAAAGTTTTGGACTTCTGGCCCCTTAAAATCCCTAATTACGTAACATAGGAGTAAATGATTGCCATAATTATGTTAATAACCTAAGATTAAACATAATTGCTTCTATAACGCATCACATAATATTTCACGGTAAAAAGTTATCATTAAAAGACTTTAGAGCCCCCTAAGCCCCTAATTTGAAGGGCCAGCCCCTTTTTCATGATCTAAAATGAAAGCTCTTGATTTAATTAAGTTTTTTTGTTCTACATGTTTTAACAAAATGTTTTCATGAAAAGAGATATTCAAAGAAAACCAAGAAAATCACGACGCCTTTTTTATCCTAATTTTCAAGCTCGGGCGAGCTTCGGCGCTCTTTGAGATAAAGATGATTAATGACCATTAGACACTATTTCAGTCTGTCCTCTATCAGCCCTGAAAAGTTCAACATCATATCTTAAATGGTAAAAGAGGAGTTCTCGTGACAAAATACCCCTATAAAAACCGATAAATCCATGATATCTCAAGACAGGAAATGACGTCATCAACAAAAAAAATTTCCAACAAGGTCCAGATCAATACCTATCAGAACTGAAAATTTGACGTAAATCAGTTGAGCCGTTTCCGAGAAATCGCGTGCACAAAATCGGTAAGAAAAAAAAAATAATAATAACTAGACACGATCTCGTTGCGAGCAACGAGGAGGTCTTCCGTTTGATTTTAGAAATTGAGATTTATGTCCGATCTTGATTTTGCTATTTAACAGCTATACATGATTTAAAACAGGAAAAGAGGATCTTCATTTTAAGTGCCAGATACTATTTTGTTTCAGGTGTAAGAGGTTTGTTCAACAAGTGTTTAGAAATTCGTCACCGTTCTTGAGATATCTGAGAAAGAATATTTTAGGGGCCGGACCCTTATCTACTTATTGGGGCCGCTGAACAAATATTGTAAGGTTGCATGTTATTAGGTACATTATTTTGAGCATCTTTTCTTTTATACTGCATTTCAAAATATTTTTTCTTTTTGAGATATAGGTGATCAAATTTTTGGACTTTTGACCCCTAAAAATCCTTAATTACGTAACACATGAGAAAATCATTATAATGTTAAGCTACATAACTGTTAGATAAACATATTTGCTTCTATAATCTATTACGAAATACCACTCGGTAAAGAACTATAGGAAAAAGACTTTAGAGCCCTCTAGGTCCCTAATATTAGGGGCAAGCCCCTTTTTAATGGTATCAAATGAAAGATCATTTGATTATAAAGACATTTTGTTCAACAAGTGTTCAGAAATTCGTTACCATTCTTGAGATATCTGAGAAAGAATGTATTAGGGGCCGGTCCCTTATCTCCTTATTGGGGCTGCTGAACCAAATTTTTTAGGTTGCATGTTGTTAAGGACATCATTTTGAGCATCTTTTCTTTTATACTGCATTTCAAAATAGTTTTCCTTTTGGAGATATAGGTGGTCAAAGTTTTGGACTTTTGACCCCTAAAAACCCCTAATTACGTAACATATGAGAAAATTGGTATACTGCTTGGCTTCATAACTGTACGATAAACATATTTGCTTCTATAATTTATTACAAAATATCCCTCAGTAAAGAACTATAGTAAAAAGACTTTAGAGCCCTCTAGGTCCCTAATATTAGGGGCCAGCCCCTTTTTCTTGGTATCAAATGAAAGGTCATTTGATTATAAAGACATTTTGTTCAACAAGTGTTCAGAAATTCGTTTCCATTCTTGAGATATCTGAGAAAGAATGTATTAGGGGCCGGTCCCTTATCTCCTTATTGGGGCTGCTGAACCAAATTTTTTAGGTTGCATGGTGTTAAGTACATCATTTTGAGCATCTTTTCTTTTATATTGCGTTTCAAAATATTTTTCCGTTTTGAGATATAGGTGGTCAAAGTTTTGGACTTCTGACCCCTAAAAATCCCTAATTACGTAACATATGAGAAAATCGTTATACTGCTCGGCTTCATATCTCTAAAATAAACATATTTGCTTCTATAATGTATTACAAAATATCCCTCGGTAAAGAGTTATGGGTAAAAGACTTTAGAGCCCTCTAGGTCCCTAATTTGAGGGGCCAGCCCCTTTTTCCTGATATCAGCAGAAAGGTCTTGTAAATATAAACATTTTTTACATTACATGTTTTAACAAAATATTTTCCAGAAAAGAGATAAAGAGAGAAAAGCACAAAAATTCACGACGCTTTTTTAATGTCAATTTTCGAGCCATAGCGAGCTTTGGCGCCATAAGTGCTAAACATACAAAACAACAATCATGCAAAACTTCAATCTTTCGTTAACCAACCGTAGAAATTTGAGCTTAATATCTCTTATAGTTTAGGAGAACAACAGAAGACAAAATACCCATATAAAAATTAGAAAAATCTCAATATCTCAAAAACGGATGTGACGTCATCAATACAAAAAATTTCCAATCAAGTTCAGACCACTATCTATCACATCCGAAAATTTGATTGAGATCGGCCGAGCCGTTTCTGAGAAATCGCGTGCACAAAAAAAGGAAGAAAAAAAAAATAATAACTAGACACGATCTCGTTGCGAGCAACGAGGAGGTCTTCCGTCTGATTTTAGAATTTGTTCTATCTTGATTTTGCTATTTAACAGCTAAACATGATTTAGAATTAAAAAAAACAGGGTCTACATTCTAGGGGGCCAGATACTATTTTGTTACAGGTGTAAGAGCTTTGTTCAACAAGTGTTAAGAATTCGTCACTGTTCTTGAGATATCTTAGAAGAAAAAGTTTTAGGGGCCGGTCCCTTATCTCCTTATTGGAGCCGCTGAACCAAATTTTGAAGATTGCATGTTGTTAAGTACATCATTTTTAGCATCTTTTCTTCTATACTGCATTTAAAAATATTTTTTCTGTTTGAGATATAGGTGGTCATAGTTTTGGATTCTTGATCCCTAAAAAACCCTTTTAAATAACACATGACATTACATTGCTTGGATACAGAATTGTAAGATAAACATATTTGCTTCTATAGCCTTTCACAAAATATCCCTCAGTAAAGAGCTACAGATGAAGGACTTTAGAGCCCTTTGGTCCCCTAATTTGAGGGACCAGCCCCTTTTTCTTAATATCAAATAAAAGGTCATTTAAATTTCAACACATTTTGTTTAACAAGTGTTAAGAGATTTGTTACCGTTCTTGAGATATATAGGAAAGAACGTTTTAGGGGCCGATCCCATAACTCCTTATAGGGGCCATTTAACGAAATTTTGAAAATTGCATATTATTTAGTACATCATTTTGAGCATCTTTACTTCTAAACTTTATTTCAAAATATTTTTCCTTTCTGAGATATGGGTGATCAAAATTCTGGACTTTTGGCCCCTAAAAACCCCTAATTACGTAACACATGATAAAATCATTACATTTATTGGATACATAACTGTAAGATAAACATATTTGCTTCTATAACTGTTCACAAAATATCACTCAGTAAAGGACTACAGATGAAAGTCTTTAGAGCCCTTTGATCCCTTAATTTGAGGAGCCAGCCCCTTTTTCTTGATATCAAATGAAAGGTCTTGTAAATATAGATCTTTTTTGCATTACAAGTGTTAACAAAATATTTTACAGAAAAGAGACAAACGAAGAAAACCATTAAAAATTACGACGTTTTTTTAGTCTCAATTTTCGGGACCAGGCGAGCTTAAACGCCTTTTGAGCATGACAAATATGAACGCCAAATAGCACATCTACAGTCTCTTGTTTACAATCCCTAAAAAGTTTGAACTCAATATCTTTTACCGTTTAGGAGGAGATCCCTGGACAAGCCGACCCTCTGAAAATCGTTAAAACGTCATTTTCTCAAGAACGGAAATGACGTCATCAAAATAAAAAAATGTATATTAAGTTCGGATTAATATCTATTAGATCTGAAAGTTTCACAAAAATCGGCTGAGCCATTTTCGAGAAATCGCCTGCACAAATTTTGTAAGAAAAAAAATAATAATAATAGGGAAAAAGAAACCGAACGAAAACAATAAGGTCTTCCGTTGGAAACGGAAGACCTTAATAATAGGGAAAAAGAAACCGAAGAATAACAAGAAGGTCTTCTGTTGGAAACGGAAGACCTTAAAAACAACCTTAAACACGCTTAGATTGACCCTAAATAATTTGTGTAGAAAACAACAAACTAAAATTATCCCGTCACATATCAATAAACAGTTTGCTTTACTAATCAAAACTTTTAACGACCCCCCCCCCCCCCAAAAAAAAAAAAACAACAAAAAACCAAAAAAACCCAAAAACAAAATAGTATGTCTGTTTTAGCTACACGTTTTGATGTCAAACAAGTCTAACGAATGGTAATTATGACATGAGGTAGTGTTGGTTCACACAAAACCGATTTAACTAAATACATATATAAGTATACTGTGGATTGTGAAACATGAAATGTTATATTGTTGGTTCACACAAAACTGGTTAGACTAGATGTCACTTCCGCATTGATACTATGCACAAATGCGAATTCATATCTCTGGTCTCTTTTTTTTTAAAAAGAAGTAAATTTCACTTACCACATTAAACTTTTTTGAAAACACTCTTGCTACTTGTAGAAAACAATTAGGTGTTAAAGATTGTGTAGCTTAGTAGATTCAAGGCTTCTCTGTGCACTCCCAAATATGTTAGACGGAAGTTTATATAAGCACGTGACTGCAACAACGAGTACAATTCGTATACGGAAATTGTTTGTATACAACTCAATTCGACGATTAAGCTAAACTATATTGGCATTCTAACTATATAAAAAAAAACCTCAAAAGTTGTATTTGCGTTATTTTTAAAGGTGGTATGCTAATAGTGTGTGTCTGTATGTGTGGAAGGGGGGTTGTTCTAATGTTACATATAACGTGTAGTTCTTTACTCCATTAAATAGGGTTTTTCTCTGTTTATCTTATCTCCAGTTCTTGCAGTTATTGTTGTATTAAGTAATGTAAACGGTATACTAAGAGACGAGCAATTTCTTATTTTTCTAAACTTAAAAATGCATTTCAGCTTTATAAGCCAATTTTATCTACATATTTTGGATCCCTTATTATGGTAGCATTATCTGTGGTTACACATTTATTTATGTGATTGTAGACTTTTAGAGAACCAATAGTGAAAAGTTGATATCATCAGGTATTCTGATCTTGTACGTGATTGTTGATATCATCAGGTATTCTGATCTTGTACGTGGTTGTTGATATCATCAGGTATTCTGATCGTGTACGTGATTGTTGATATATCATCAGGTATTCTGATCGTGTACGTGATTGTTGATATCATCAGGTATTCTGGTCTTGTACGTGTTTGTTGATATCATCAGGTATTCTGATCGTGTACGTGATTGTTGATATCATCAGGTATTCTGATCGTGTACGTGATTGTTGATATCATCAGGTATTCTGATCGTGTACGTGATTGTTGATATCATCATGTATTCTGATCGATTACGTGATTGTTGATATCATCAGGTATTCTGATCGTGTACGTGATTGTTGATATCATCATGTATTCTGATTTTGAACGTGATTTAAAAATTTCCGGAAAACGAGTAAACAAAATAGACTTGTCATGAAGTAATACACAAGCAATCCAATAAGATTCTACAACTTAAAATTAGAAACTATTTCTGATAATTTGATATTGTCTGTCTAATTGTCTTCGTCTGTCTGTTTGTCTCTTTCTATTTTTTCTCTCTTGTTTTAAAGGGGCATGGTCACGATTTTGGTCAAATTTTATTTTCCTGTTTTTATTGTTTGTAATGCTTTAGGAATGTATTTCTAATGATCAAATGACGTGTTGGTGCCAGTCGTTGAGTTTTAAAGCAAGATACGGGGCTCACAATTTTTCGTCATGCAAACAAGGCTCGTGACCTGTTTTTGTTTACATAGGTTGGATATACTATTAAAAATCTTTGTTTTGCCTCGGACTAGAATGTCGCGACGTCATTGGATGAAACGCGTCAAATTTATAGGGCAACATGGCGGACGTAACGTTATTTGAACTGATTTTCTACACAAATATTTGTTTGCATATCAAACTTTAGGTCCTGGACAAAACAAAACACTTATTAGGTTTGTTACTGACTGTTTAAAGAAATTTGTGGGGTCGGTAAAGTCCATAGAAGGCGAGGCGAAGCCTAATAAGTAATATTTTCAAGATGGTTTGTCTTCTTTATTATTCATTTTAAGCATAAATAAGCAGTTCCTAACGATTAAAACATTCATTTTAGGTCTAAAACTTGAATTTTCACTTCAACATTCAAAATGTAAACAAACGCTTTGTTTACATAGCGAAGAATTGTAAGTTCAGTAACTCGCTTATAACTCATCAAATGACACTCAAATTTTGGTTGCCTATTAAAAATGCCTTACTGAAGCATTGTAAACATTAAAATCGAAAAAATAATTTTTGACCAAAATCGTGACCATGCCCCTTTAACAAGCAATATACGACAATATGGGACTATTCTTTAAAATAATAATGCACTGTAAAAATGAAAAACACATGAAAATGAAATGAAAATTTAAAAAGAAAGTGGAAAAGTGTAATATAACGTTATTTTTAAAGAAATACATTGCATATGTTACTCTTAAATCAATTTATATTTTTAAGATGTTTTTTCACAAAAAAATATTTGTTCAATACATCCATCAGATGTATTAGTCACTTTTAACACGTCCTTTGTTTGAGGACACTTGATTACCGTGAACTGTGACTACGTCTGTTTGATTACCGTGAACTGTGACTACGTTTGTTTGATTACTGTGAACTGTGACTACGTCTGTTTGATTACCGTGTACTGTGACTACGTCTGTTTGATTACCGTGAACTGTGACTACGTCTGTTTGATTACCGTGAACTGTGACTACGTCTGTTTGATTACCGTGAACTGTGACTACGTCTGTTTGATTACCGTGTACTGTGACTACGTCTGTCTGATTACCGTGAACTGTGTCACGTCTGTCTGATTACCGTGAACTGTGACTACGTCTGTTTGATTACCGTTAAATGTGGCTACGTCTGTTTGTTTGCCGTGAACTGTGCCTACGTCTGTCTGATTACCGTGAACTGTGACTACGTCTGTCTGATTACCGTGAACTGTGACTACGTCTGTTTGAATATCGTGAACTGTGGCTACGTCTGTTTGATTACCGTGAGCTGTGACTACGTCTGTTTGATTACCGTGAACTGTGCCTACGTCTGTCTGATTACCGTGAACTGTGCCTACGTCTGTTTGAATACCGTGCACTGTGACTACGTCTGTCTGATTACCGTGAACTGTGCCTACGTCTGTTTGAATACCGTGTACTGTGACTACGTCTGTTTGATTACCGTGAGCTGTGACTGTGTCTGTTTGATTATCGTGAACTGTGACTACGTCTGTTTGATTATCGTGAACTGTGAGTACTGTTTGATTACCGTGAACTGTGACTACGTTTGTTTGATTACTGTGAACTGTGACTACGTCTGTTTGATTACCGTGTACTGTGACTACGTCTGTTTGATTACCGTGAACTGTGACTACGGCTGTTTGATTATCGTGAACTGTGACTACGTCTGTTTGATTACCGTGTACTGTGACTACGTCTGTTTGTTTGCCGTTAACTGTGCCTACGTCTGTTTGATTACCGTGAACTGTGACTACGTCTGTTTAAATATCTTGAACTGTGACTACGTCTGTTTGATAACCGTGAACTGTGACTACGTCTGTTTGATTACCGTGAACTGTGACTACGTCTGTCTGATTACCGTGAACTGTTACTACGTCTGTTTGATTACCGTGAACTGTGACTACGTCTGTTTGATTACCGTGAACTGTGACTACGTCTGTTTGAATATCGTGAACTGTGGCTACGTCTGTTTGATTACCGTGAACTGTGACTACGTCTGTTTGATTACCGTTAAATGTGGCTACGTCTGTTTGTTTGCCGTTAACTGTGCCTACGTCTGTTTGATTACCGTGAACTGTGACTACGTCTGTCTGATTACCGTGAACTGTGCCTACGTCTGTCTGATTACCGTGAACTGTGCCTACGTCTGTCTGATTACCGTGAACTGTGACTACGTCTGTTTGATTACCGTTAAATGTGGCTACGTCTGTTTGTTTGCCGTTAACTGTGCCTACGTCTGTTTGATTACCGTGAACTGTGACTACGTCTGTCTGATTACCGTGAACTGTGCCTACGTCTGTTTGATTACCGTGAACTGTGCCTACGTCTGTCTGATTACCGTGAACTGTGACTACGTCTGTTTGATTACCGTGAACTGTGACTACGTCTGTCTGATTACCGTGAACTGTTACTACGTCTGTTTGAATATCGTGAACTGTGGCTACGTCTGTTTGATTACCGTGAACTGTGACTACGTCTGTTTGATTACCGTGAACTGTGACTACGTCTGTTTAATTACCGTGAACTGTGACTACGTCTGTTTGATTACCGTGAACTGTGACTACGTCTGTTTGATTACCGTGAACTGTGACTACGTCTGTTTGATTACCGTGAACTGTGACTACGTCTGTTTGATTACCGTGAACTGTGACTACGTCTGTTTGATTACCGTGAGCTGTGACTACGTCTGTTTGATTACCGTGAACTGTGACTACGTCTGTTTGATTACCGTGAACTGTGACTACGTCTGTTTGATTACCGTGAACTGTGACTACGTCTGTTTGATTACCGTGAACTGTGACTACGTCTGTTTGATTACCGTGAACTGTGACTACGTCTGTTTGATTACCGTGAACTGTGACTACGCCTGTTTGATTACCGTGTACTGTGACTACGTCTGTTTGATTACCGTGAACTGTGACTACGTCTGTTTAATTACCGTGAACTGTGACTACGTCTGTTTGATTACCGTGAACTGTGACTACGTCTGTTTGGTTACCGTGAACTGTGACTACGTCTGTTTGATTACCGTTAAATGTGGCTACGTCTGTTTGTTTGCCGTGAACTGTGCCTACGTCTGTCTGATTACCGTGAACTGTGCCTACGTCTGTTTGAATACCGTGCACTGTGACTACGTCTGTCTGATTACCGTGAACTGTGCCTACGTCTGTTTGAATACCGTGTACTGTGACTACGTCTGTTTGATTACCGTGAGCTGTGACTGTGTCTGTTTGATTATCGTGAACTGTGACTACGTCTGTTTGATTATCGTGAACTGTGAGTACTGTTTGATTACCGTGAACTGTGACTATTTTTGTTTGATTACTGTGAACTGTGACTACGTCTGTTTGATTACCGTGTACTGTGACTACGTCTGTTTGATTACCGTGAACTGTGACTACGGCTGTTTGATTATCGTGAACTGTGACTACGTCTGTTTGATTACCGTGTACTGTGACTACGTCTGTTTGTTTGCCGTTAACTGTGCCTACGTCTGTTTGATTACCGTGAACTGTGACTACGTCTGTTTAAATATCTTGAACTGTGACTACGTCTGTTTGATAACCGTGAACTGTGACTACGTCTGTTTGATTACCGTGAACTGTGACTACGTCTGTCTGATTACCGTGAACTGTTACTACGTCTGTTTGATTACCGTGAACTGTGACTACGTCTGTTTGATTACCGTGAACTGTGACTACGTCTGTTTGAATATCGTGAACTGTGGCTACGTCTGTTTGATTACCGTGAACTGTGACTACGTCTGTTTGATTACCGTTAAATGTGGCTACGTCTGTTTGTTTGCCGTTAACTGTGCCTACGTCTGTTTGATTACCGTGAACTGTGACTACGTCTGTCTGATTACCGTGAACTGTGCCTACGTCTGTCTGATTACCGTGAACTGTGCCTACGTCTGTCTGATTACCGTGAACTGTGACTACGTCTGTTTGATTACCGTTAAATGTGGCTACGTCTGTTTGTTTGCCGTTAACTGTGCCTACGTCTGTTTGATTACCGTGAACTGTGACTACGTCTGTCTGATTACCGTGAACTGTGCCTACGTCTGTTTGATTACCGTGAACTGTGCCTACGTCTGTCTGATTACCGTGAACTGTGACTGCGTCTGTTTGATTACCGTGAACTGTGACTACGTCTGTCTGATTACCGTGAACTGTTACTACGTCTGTTTGAATATCGTGAACTGTGGCTACGTCTGTTTGATTACCGTGAACTGTGACTACGTCTGTTTGATTACCGTGAACTGTGACTACGTCTGTTTAATTACCGTGAACTGTGACTACGTCTGTTTGATTACCGTGAACTGTGACTACGTCTGTTTGATTACCGTGAACTGTGACTACGTCTGTTTGATTACCGTGAACTGTGACTACGTCTGTTTGATTACCGTGAGCTGTGACTACGTCTGTTTGATTACCGTGAACTGTGACTACGTCTGTTTGATTACCGTGTACTGTGACTACGTCTGTTTGATTACCGTGAACTGTGACTACGTCTGTTTGATTACCGTGAACTGTGACTACGTCTGTTTGATTACCGTGAACTGTGACTACGTCTGTTTGATTACCGTGAACTGTGACTACGCCTGTTTGATTACCGTGTACTGTGACTACGTCTGTTTGATTACCGTGAACTGTGACTACGTCTGTTTAATTACCGTGAACTGTGACTACGTCTGTTTGATTACCGTGAACTGTGACTACGTCTGTTTGGTTACCGTGAACTGTGACTACGTCTGTTTGATTACCATGAACTGTGACTACGTCTGTTTGATTACCGTGAACTGTGACTATGTCTGTTTGGTTACCGTGAACTGTGACTACGTCTGTTTGGTTACCGTGAACTGTGACTACGTCTGTTTAATTACCGTGAACTGTGTCTAGGTCTGTTTGAATATTGTGAACTGTGACTACGTCTGTTTAATTACCGTGAACTGTGACTACGTCTGTTTGATTACCGTGAACTGTGACTACGTCTGTTTGATTACCGTGAACTGTGACTACGTCCTATGTTTGATTACCGTGAACTGTGACTACGTCTGTTTGATTACCGTGAGCTGTGACGATGTCTGTTTGATTACCATGAACCGTGACTACGTCTGGTTTCCTTTACAAGGGACGATTACTGTACACATACATTGATGTTTTTTTTCTGTTGAGTGAGTTGTTCTGTAACAGGCTTGAGGTAATGCTAAATGTAATGGTAATGTATTGTAATGCATTACATGTTTTCAAAGTAATGCTAGTAATGCGTAATGCCACAAAATTAGCATTACAAGTAATGGTAATGTAATTCATTATCTAGTGTAATGTTGGCACTACATGGCATTACTTTGCATTACTATGCTTATTTATGAATGTTCACTTTAAAAAATGTGACGAATGCATGTAAATGAATAGTTGAATTTGAATTTGACTAAATTTATTTTTTAAGAAGAAAGAAATAATTCTTGAGATAAAATTTTTGAATTGTATTATTAAAAAAAGATTTTCAAAATTTTATTTTTGAATTGTTAATATCACTAAATATTACAGCAAATTTTCAAAACATTTTTAAGAGTATTGTTATTAAGAGTTTTTAATCATTTAAACAATTTACTCCAATTAGTTTGCACTTCAATAAGAAATGTGTCAACAACACACTATGCCCCCCAGGATAATCTAAGTATCAAAACAATCTATTGTTATAAAAATTGCCAAATACCCCAACCCCCTTCCCTTCGCTATGTCCAAATAGAATAGAAGACAGACATGCACCTTTAAAAGCAAAATGAATGCACTGTCCATCCATGATGAAAATCAATATCACTTCCAATATTATAACCCATTTGAAAATAATTTTACTTTCTCTCTCTCTCTCTCTCTCTCTCTCTCTCTCTTTTGTATATTAAGTACACTGTACATTAGTTTGGACTGATAGAAAATACAAGATTCATGTATTTTTTCTATTATTGCACTTAATATATCTTAAGATAAAGAGTATTTTCACTCCAAGCTGCGACTGCTCCTGTAAAACATTTATTTAGTATAGCTGGGAAGATTACTAACAGGATGCAGTTAAAAGATGAACCCTTTGAAACTTCGATCATAAAGTGCAACAGCAATCTTTTGTCTTAAAGTGTCCTCATTAGAAAGAAATACATTCAAATACAGTATCTTAAGAAATATAACTGGGAAAAACCATCTGTTTATGAATTATAATACAATTAAGTGTCCAAAATTATAAAGATTTGTGTAATCTGGGGAAATATTTCTATTTAGCTTTTGATAACCGCAACATTATTCCATTAATTGTTTTTTTTATGCATGTAATTCTGTGTCTCTATTTCGTATCCTACACTGTAACATGCTAAATTCTATAGATATCATTTTACTTATGTAATATGTTGTTCATAATGCCACAAGATGATTATATATTGAGCAAATAAAGAATGACTCTTGTATAGTCATTGAATTTGAACCTGATACTGAGCATGAAGCTGTAGATATGTTAAAGAGTGTTTTATATTTGAAACATTTGCAAAAACTCTTTATTAGCTTTACTTTTTTAAAACAAAGTAATGGTAATGGTAATGCATTACTTTACTCATGTAATGGTAATGTAATGCATTACTTCAAGAAAATCAAGTAATGGTAATGGTAATTTAATGCCCAAATTCATGAAGTAATGGTAATGTAATGCATTACTTTACAATGTAATTCGCCCCAAGCCTGTTCTGTAATAATGTACATACATTTATATGTTTCGTTTTGTTTCAGCACTCTGGGGGGTTATTTTTACCATGTGTTATATAAATATATGCATGTTAACAAAACTACATGAGTTTCAGTGCATATCAAAGAGAGGAAAGATAACTCGTTCTTCATAAAGTTTTCCTCTCTGATTCATACTAGTATTTAATATTTTTGTTTCTTATTCTTAAGCTCTTTTATTCAAACATGCTGTAAACACATGGTTAGTATAGCCTCTTCATTGCTAACGCAGGTTATGGAGTGTTCCTGCAATCTCACCACTTTCATATCCTGCATTAATTGCCAAAGAACGCACGTTAAATATATATCATTCTCATCCTAGATATATTGTGAGAGCTACAACATCACTTTAAAGTTAATCAACAGATTAGGAAACCATTGAACTTGTATGCACAAACAACCATCTAAATTTTTAAGCAACTTTTTTATGTAGCGTTTTCTATGTTGCTAAAAACTCTTTTAATTTGATTTATTTATTACATTAAACATATACTATATGTACATTGTCTAAAAAAATTTAAACATTAATTTTGTGATCAAGTTAATATACATACAAACTTTAATACGGTTGATAAGATTACAATATAACGATTTCACAAGAACTACTGGAGGACATGTACCTTCCTTTTATGTTTTGACCTTCGGTCTTTATTGGATTTGACCACGCCCCAACCGAAATTATCACCTCATAATTCTCAAAGAATGATTCCTTATTCCTTAGATAAAAACATTATACTGAAATAAAGGAAGGATGATTGAATCTATAGGTATATGTATATTTCTAAGACCAATGTCTGTAAGCTATACATATTCCTCAAGAAACGAATCAATTATGTCGAGTTCTACAATGTTACAAGTCAATTAAACCTCAGAGTTTAAATTGCAAAACTGTATCAAAAGAAACTTGGAACATTGTAAAAAGGCAATATACCTGCCCGTATCGTGAACAAGACACAGTTAAAAATAGAAGCCAATAACAGTTAAGATAATGTTCATTTAAACAAAAAGCACACAAATAATTTTAAGGATTTCAGTTAAAGAACTTAAGCGGACCCATCCCTTTTCTTTGGAACGGTATACTAACGTCAATTACATTGCTTTGGCCAACATTCAGATTCTGCGCACTGGATTTCTGCCTGACCTCCGGTTGTGAACCACTCGGCGATACAGGAACTTGAAGCATGTGAGACAGTGGCCGAGCTCCAAGGATATCTCTTAGACTCTGTAAAATAGCGTTTCTATTGGGATGACGGTTAATTCGCCTGTACTGGGACGGAGTTAGGGGAAGTACCTGTGTCTCTCTGTTTTTGTACTGAACGACTGTATTTGTTGGAGTCGGTGACTGGAAATCAACTGGTACCTGGACAACACGTGAAAGCTCTGTTCCCTGATTTTTGGTAGAAACTCTATTTCTAGACTCTATCAAACTACTTATTCCAGGAAGCAAGTGTGTCAGAGCAGTCAGTGGTATTTGGTCAACAAGGGATGATAGGACTGAATTTGATTGGTAATTCGGTTGATAGATTTGATTTTTGGTAATTGAAAGTGATTTTTCAGTGATGTTTTCCCTACTAAGTGGTGGTTGTTGGATTCTTCTGATATCTGGTTTTGACAAAACACGCGGAATCGGGGTGGTGGTTGGGGTTTTTCTTTCCGGTTTTTGAATTTTCCGCAAAATCTTATTTTTGTCTTTTTTCTTGGCAACTTTTTTCTTGTTTGCTTTTTTATTTACCCTCACTGTATCAGAGTTCAGATAGTTATCTTCGTTTACGGTCTGTGACGGCCGTGCTGTCGAGGTCTGAGTTTCTTCCCGAAGTTTGTCGAGGTAGTCTCCCGGCAGGAAATCTAGGTCAAGGGCACTTATTACTGCAATACAAACCTCTGACGTCATTTGTAATGTCGTCGAACAATTACAACATCACAGATGTTTCGTGCATCAGAAATAAATGGTTGAAAAGACACATGCTTGGCTTATTGTATAGAGTCTACTTTGTTTTATGCATCAGTGGCAAATGGGGTAATACATGTTTGGTATAGGGAAAAACTACTTTTTAATTCTCTAAAGGACCTTATAATGTCATTTTGATAAATTCTTTCCATCAATCTATAAATCATTAAATATTATTCTTTTCTTTACTTGTGTAAAACAATGAATGATGACTTTTTTTGTTGCATTTATATAGATATTGTTTTGGTTTATCATGAATTTGTTTTATAGGATATGTAGTATCATATTATGTCAAATTGTGAAATTATCAATTCAATTTATGAAAACGAAAAAACATTTGCTCTTTCATGTATGATTGAAATAAGACATCATTAGGTCAAAAATTCCCATAATGACTCCACAATGCATAAAACGTTACCCAAAATACCAACAACTAAAAGTAGAAAAGAAGGTTACATTTAACTGAAGGAGGTTGCTATAAAATACATTTGACTGAAGGAGGTTGCTATAAAATACATTTAACTGAAAGAGGTTGCTATAAAATACATTTAACTGAAAGAGGTTGCTATAAAATACATTTGACTGAAGGAGGTTGCTATAAAATACACCATTTCGTACAGAAGAACTTTTAAAAACCTGTATACGATTGTCAGACATGCAGGTTTATTGACCAACTGTTTAATGATATTGTATCTACAATTCAAAATTCCACATGCAAACAGCATCTACTATACAGTCCCAATAATCTGTTGAATCATTCAAATTCCCGGCATTTATGACGTCACCATGTGCTGGTTAGAGACAAAATGAGGAGTATTATTTGGCCGGGAAGGTTCCTCTAAGAAACATTCTCTCAATAGGATGCAAACCTTAAAAATAAAAAGGGCAAAAGTTTATATTGATCACACAAACCAGTTTTTACACTAAACACAAAGCACTTGTGTATATCGTCTAGAACCGGTGAAAGGGGATTAAACTATGGTTAGTTTACTTGATTACTACTACACTACCAATGCGAAAATATAAAGTTAGCATAGATGTTATAGACTATTTTCAATATGGAGTTTCATATAATAGTGTTTTTGAAATTTCACTAATCTTGAAATTTTGAATATTCATTTCAATTTTGAGGAGTAACATTTTAACTCAACTAGATAATAAAGTAAAGTTGTTGACTCCTTTTTACACATTAAATTGTGTCCAGAAAAACTTATATTAAGATTAAAATGAATTAATGAATTCCAAAGCGGATTTGATCTCGTTTTCCGCGGAACACAAGACCGTTAGATACTTTAACCATTGAGATATAATGACAGGCAACCGATTAGAATTATAGAAACATTCTAACAAAACATTTAAACCGCCATTTTTTGGACGTAGTGTTTTTTTTTTTAAATACATGTCGTGGTAAAGTGAGTTATCTAATTGCAAGATTGAATTCATTTACCTTCAGAAGCGAATGTATCGAACGGTGAGAATGGAGCGGCCATCATGTGTAGAGGGCGGGGAATACGCCTGATCTCACAGATTGATGTGACGTCACTTCCCCGTGTTCTAAACATTGGATCACAGGAGTCGCATGTTCGTCTGATAAAAAACGAAAATAGTAAATTCATGGAAGATTTTCGAAATTTGCCTTTAGTTAAGTTGATATTAAAACAACGGGATTATCTCTCTTTATATGTAGATAACATTCATTTATTCAGTATTTTGTTATTCATTTCTTATACTTTAAATTACAGAGAAATCTTGAATCCCGATGTTTTCCTAAACAAAAACCAACTACAAAATGAATCCTGACAAGCTTTCATTCCATATTTTGTAATATGTGTTAATAAGATGTTTGACTTTTTACCTTAAGGAGAACGTTCTCCCTACGATTTCACTTACTCGCACTGTACTCCTGCAATGTTGGCGCACTCCCAGGTTAGACAGGGGTCGGGACTACATTGAGCCTGGGGACGGCCGTTGGGACAGAGAGCGGCGGGGGCTACAGGGATAAATAGGTCAACACGTGTACTCAATCATCACAATGCCCAAGTTACTGTGCAAACACGTGCAATGTACTTGTGCCAATATTTTAGATGTCCAAAACCATTTTATTTTGAGCTTTGCATAGGGCAAAAATGAGTTTGGATTTTCAGGACCATTATTTTTTATTGTTTGTTATTTTACAATAAAATGCTTTTTAAAAAAGCCAGGTGCTTTGTTGATTTGATAAAACATTTTAAAAAAAGAGACGTAAGGATACTTGAACATTTAAATGAATGTATTTACCATTAAGTGTGTGTAAATTTAAGTTCAACTAATGTTACTGTATTAAATTTAACATTGATAAAAACGTATTTACTTCTCAAAGTTCTATGGATGAAGCTGTCATGATGAAGCTTCGGTCACTACAGATTAATACACTATAGGTCGGTAATCTACTTACTTATGCATAATAACATTAAATGATCGAAAAGCTTTAAAGATTTTTCAAAGAAAGTCCTCATTTTCTGTGTATGAAAGAATTTTGTAGAAGTTTTAGCAAACTTTTTAGAAAAAGACATCATTTAATAAACATATTCGAAATCTGTAATAGAAAGTTCTCATGAAATGATTGATTCTACTTTGAATTATCTTTAAAAGTTTAGGTGAAAGTATATGCTACGAGGATGTTAGTGTTGTTTAAAATGTGTTGGGTATTTATAATGGTTTGCTCTAGGAAACATCTATAGGTAACCTGTTTGGTGTTCTAGCATTGATCTAACCTCCAGTCACACTGGTGAAAACAGAATAAAATGTGTTGGGTATTTATAAAGGTTTGCTCTAGGGAACATCTATAGGTAACCTGTTTGGTGTTCTAGCATTGATCTAACCTCCAGTCACACTGGTGAAAAAAGAATAAGCGTCCGTGGTGGGAAAAGGAGGAAGCGTGGTGAGACCTAATTAGAACAAAGTGCAGCATGTCAAGTGCGGCTGTATAGCTCTATCTACCGTTGAGACAAACTAAAGACCTCAAACACATGGTATAAACAACAAGTTTTATTTTTCAAAGAAATAACGTGTTAAAAACAGATCATATAAACTAATATTGTTGTTTGGAAATTGTAAAATACATTGTAATATTCTTCCAAAATGAATTTGTTGTGCTGTAAGCAAAGTAAATTAATTTGGGCAAATTACATAAGTGCTATAACTAAGTGCAACTGTACCTCCATACAAAGGATCCTTCTCTGGAGATTTCGCGCTGGGAGCTGAAATATCAAGACAAACTGACAAGCTGGCCCACCCAAATCAGCAAGAAATAGCGATAACCGTGTATACAAAGCGTCGGACAGCTGTATAGCATGCAACACCACATAAAAAAGCTATTTTTGACAAAACAAGCAAATGCATCTATATACCATTCAGAAAACACACAAAAAATAAAACATTTAAGGAGCCGGCACTGTTAAAACTTACCACTGCCTCGTTTGAGAATAGAAAGAAGCTGATTGGCTGTGTCAACAAGCGTCTCTGCTACCTTGATTGCTTCTGCGTTGCTTAAGACTGGTTGGGCGTTTTGGTTTCCGACTCCATTTGTTATCCCCCCTGCTGTGTGCGTGTCTGTGATATAATTGGCGAAATAAACACAACATATAGAGAAACGCTGTACAAGAAATAAACACAACATATAGAGAAACGCTGTACAAGAAATAGCTTCCAACAATTTTGGTTACATTTTGATGAAACAAATATCATATTCTATAATCTTTTTAAGGAGGCCAATTAGGGTGTTTTTGCAGAAAAAATACAATAGCAAAACTTCTTTATCCATATATAAATTAAACCAACTTTAGTTAATATGCGAAGTTTTAAGAAAATCGATCGTATGGTTCTTTTAAGGGACAATATCAAAGTAGAGGTATATATAGAAATATATAGTACGCGGGTAGGTTAAGGCAACTCCGAGTTTAATGACCGTCAAAATTATGATCAATTTAAAAACTGTTTACTTTAATGAAAAAAGTGCTGATTATTAATACCAAGTGAATGTGTTCACCAAGATTTTATTTTTCTACTTCGCGTAGACTCGATCTTTGAAGCTGTCGTACCATGGTATCACGTGACAGTTAAAAATAGATCACTTTTTTGCCTTAACAATCAAAAAATGTAACACTACCCCGAAGTTCATTTGTATGTTTGCTACAATAATTCGATCGGCAATTAGTTCATGTTTATTATTATTACTGCTAGAATCCTATTGTTAATCGCATAAAATAAATATTGTAAATATTTATCGGAAACCCTCTCAACTTCTATAATTTCATTGAAAATACTACGTATTTTTCATTTAAAACAACGAAGAACAGGATTCTAGCAGCACTGTTCAAGTAGTTTAGGTCATATACCGTTGATATTTACCAAAGTCATCTTTTATAATATCCGGGGTAGTGTTACACTTTTGCTTTTTTTGTACACACTGACAGAGGAAAGGCTGGTCAAGCCATATATATGTTGATCTGCTTACTCGCTGAATAAACAAAATATCCATGCCTGTATTATCCTGATTATATCTTAACTGACACTCATCTAAATCTTAGGTATCTGTATTGAATAAGTCTTATTTCGGCATTGTTTACACTGCATTCCGATGATTTGTCTCCCGACATGATCTTCTCTATTAAACATGCTTGTGCCGTCATCAATTATAAGTATACGTAATAGAGAGAAATCGAAGATATATTCAGTTAGAAGAGTTTCTAGTGATATTTTATGTCTGTAGTTTTTATAAATGAAACCAGAGATAAAGTTAAAATCGACAAGTTTCTGAGTAAAATATGACATCATGCTGCCTATTTTGACGTCATATTTTTGCTAAATTTAATGTTTGATTCTTTGTTATTTGATAAGCATAACTGCTACATTGAAATGTGTACTAAATTGAACAGTAAATTTTATTTGAACTGATGAAGAATCAATATTTGGTTCATTAAATAAGTAAACGATTTTTGCATTTAAAACAATAACCTTAACAATGTTGGTTAATACTTAGTACGATATAGGCATGTGTAAAAATGTTTATTTAAAAGAATGAAATATGCCTCTTGATTCCATTTAGATACATGTAAAATTGTTGTAAATGTTATATAATTTAGGAGGAATAAGCACGTTTATATAAAATTTAAAACAGTTTTGCACGATTATCTTTGAATCAAGAAGCATAACTCTTACCTTTAAATATACATGTGTGATAAAAATCATATACCCATTGAATATTTTTTAATCCTCTTCGAAAACAAAGTGAGAAAAATAAGGTAAACCCAAAAGATAAAAACATATTTTTAAGGTTTTAAGTTGAAAAATTAAACATTTTATTTACTTGTCAAAACGAAATAAAAATTGTAGGAAGAAAAGACTTTTCACAAAATGCAGTCATTGCTAATTAATTACTGGCCCAGGGGTTTCTTTTTTTTTTTGGTGGGGGGTGGGGGGAGAGGGGTGACAATGAGAAAAACTAAAGATATCACAAAACATTCTTGAATAAAAATAAATATCTCAATTGAAAGATGTCACATATCAATTAAATACAATTGCATCTAAATTGTCAAAAGGTTTGAGAAAAGTACTTAATGTAAACTAATTTACATATATTTTACAAAGAAAACTTTGACAGGGTCTTCTCTTGTGAATTCAGTACATTTTAATCTTGATATCTTAAGTGTATTGTGTATCGGACTTTGTTAAATCTACTATGTCTACTGTTCAAGGGCTTTAAAACATATGAAATTACCATCATTCGACTATTAAAGGGCCTCTTTAACAAAAAAAAGTTTAAAGCAATATGAGCTGTATATCTTAGAATTTTATTTTGCTGCAAAAACCTGCTAGTATGCTTAGTCTGCATGTAACTTAAACTTATATGATAAATAAGATTTGAAAAATCATATGTATATTTTTGTCAGAAAAAAAGATTTTTCTTCTAAGGAATATATAGCAGTTCACTTTTTGTACAGGACGACAATAATTCAATTTTGACAAACGTGAGGCATGATTGTTTTTTAATGAGTACGTGATGAGAGAAATGTAATTAGTAAGACTTTAATACAATCTGACAGCCCTGTCGCATTTGTTAATAGAAATCATCAAGCACTTATCATAAATTGCAAGGTGTCTAAACTTTACAAGGTGTGATTCGGTTCAAAGACGGACTTCAACCACTGAGAATTAATTTAATTGGAAAAGCAATTATCTACGGTTTTTCTTTAATTTTAAAAAAGAGGAACTCTTGAAAAAAATAAAAAATAACTAATTTATACAGAAAGGAATGTATTTCCCTCAGTTTGTATCATTATCATATAAAAGGTGCGTATCATATATATTACTTATATGAACTACAGTTCCGATCAGACCCAACTTAACAGAAAGTAAACCCCAACTAAACCCTGGGTTTACTTTCTGGGTTTACTCTGGGTTTACTAGAGTGGACCCAGAGTACACCCAGAGTAAACCCCAAGTAAACCCAGAGTGGACACAGAGAGTAAACTCAGACCACGCACCGCTACATATTGAATTTAAATGTACTACACTGCTAGACCCTTGTGATACGTCTAGCCACTATAGAACTCGAAATGTTTTCAGATGGGATTCTTCTTATGTTGATTCATGTAACGATTTTTTTAACTCTATAGAGGGCACATGTAACTTTGTGGATTTCGAAAAAGTTACTTCCCAAAGTGACTTAGATGAATGTATGTTAAAAATTACAGACATGTTGAGTAAAGATATTGGCAATTTTTTTTAGGTAAGTTCTAAAAATAGTAACCAGTCCAAACCAGCTAATTCAAGGTCAAGGTATTCTACTTATCTGTCTACGAACGATAAACCCTGGTTTAATGAAAACCTAAAGTCTTTATATAGAGATTATATTACAGCGTTACGTACATTCAATGTTTGCAAAAATGCCCAAAATCACTTGAATTTGGTTAGTAAGAAACGTACATACAAGAAACTAGAAGCAAAGCTAAAGAGGTCGTATAAACAAATTGAAGGTAACAGGTTAAACATTTTGAAAAAAACAACCCTAGACAATTTTTTGCCAAATTCAGAAAAAAGCCAAAATCAGTGGGAAATGTTCCTATCGAAATTTTTTTTGATCATTTTAAAAAAATTACCAATGAAGATGGAAGTTTTGATACCAATTGTGAACTAGCAACTGATGAGTGTGTTTTTTATGAATTAGATAAGGAAATCGATGTAGATGAAATTAGAAAAGCTATTAGTAATTTGAAGCGGGGAAAATCCCATGGGGAAGATGGTATTCTGAACGAATATTTTATTAATTTTCAGCAGCATCTGTTGCCTTTGTTATACAGTCTATTCAATTGTATACTAGATACTGGATTTTTTCCTAAAAGTTGGTCTTCTTCCATCATTGTACCTGTTTATAAAAAGGGTGACTGTACTAATCCTGACAATTATAGAGGTATAAGTCTGGTTAGCAATATGGCTAAATTGTTTACATCTATATTGAACAACAGACTGTTAGACTGGTCGAAAACAAACGATGTAATTACGGATGCCCAGTTTGGATTCAAACCTAATTGTGGTACACGAGATGCAATATTTGCTCTCCATTCTATTGTAACAAATACTTTGTGCAAACGGAAACGATTGTACTGTGCATTTATCGACTTCAAGAAAGCTTTTGACTCAATTGATAGATCTAAATTATGGTTAAAGTTATCTAAAGTGGGCATCCAGGGTAAATTGTTAAATGTTATTAAAGCTTTATATAATGATGTTAAATCTTGTGTTGTCGTGAATGGGCACTTAAGCGATTATTTTTGTAACAATGTTGGTCTTATGCAAGGTGAAGTGTTATCTCCAATTTTGTTTAATCTATATGTAAATGATTTTGAAATGAATTTTTTAAAATCTGGATGCATACCGCACGAATTATTATCATTAAATCTGTTTCTACTAATGTATGCAGATGACATGGTACTTTTCTCTGAATCTGTTGAAGGTCTACAACTACTTTTAAATGAATTGTCACATTATTGCAAAACTTGGAACTTGTGTATAAATGTTGAAAAATCAAAAATTGTAGTTTTTAGAAATAAGGGCAAAATCAAGTGTAATGAAAAATGGTGTATTGGTAATGACGCATTAGAAATCGTGGAACAATTTACTTATTTGGGAATAATATTCCAGTACAATACTAAATTTACAAAAGCTGAAAAGCAATTATCTGACCAGGGTAGAAAGGCAATGTTTGCGTTTAGGAAAAATATTAGAGGCATGATACTTAATCATGAAACATTATTATCGCTTTTTGATTGTTATGTTGGTGGCATTATTAATTATGCTTCAGAAATTTGGGGCTCTCATAAAGGTAACAATGTTGAAAAACTGCACCTTGATTTTTGTAAGCAAACCCTGGGTGTGAAAAGGTCTTCATTTAATGCTGCTGTGTATGCAGAGTTAGGTAGAATACCTCTTATTACAAAAAGGTTTTGTTCAATTTTAAAATTTTGGAACGATGTGTTATGTAGTAATAATTGTATTATACAAAAGTGTTACGAAGAAATGTACATTAACTGCGAATTACATGGACATAAAAATTGGGCTTCTGATGTAAAGAAAATTTTAAATGAAATTGGGTTCAATGAAGTTTGGAATAAACAAACAATTGATTCACTAACTCTAAAAGTCATAAATCAACGAATCGTAGACTTGGCTAAACAAGATATTTTTGGTAAAATAGAAAATTCGCAGAAATGTCATTTTTATAAATATTTAGTGGATGGATTTTATCTTCAATATTACCTGAGAAAGTCAGTCCCTGTAAAATTTCAACAGCGTATATCAAAATTAAGATTGTCCTCTCATCGTTTAGCTATCGAAACTGGAAGGTACAATAATACACAAAGAGCCCAAAGGAACTGCTTTTCATGTAAAAATTATGTTGAAGATGAATTCCATTTTATTTTAGTGTGTCCAGTATATATTAAATACCGTCAAAAATACATTAAAAAGTATTTTTATGAGAAACCATCGATGTTCAAGCTGTTGCAATTGTTTAATAACGAAAATTTTAAAGATATGTGTAACCTCGGCAAATACATTTATTATAGTATGAAAGTAAGAAACGATATATGTAATTAAGTGTAGATGTTGTTCTTTTTTTATCTTTTTCGCCTTTACTTATGTCAATTGTTCATATTTATGTATGTACAATGTAATAGGGGCTCCTGTAAAATACCCACTTCTGTACTTTAATATGTTTAATTTGTAAAATCTGATGAGCTGCAAAGCTTAAAGAAATAAAGAATGAATGAAAGTGTACTTATATGAACTACAGTTCCGATCAGACCCAACTTAACAGAAAGTAAACCCCAACTAAACCCTGGGTTTACTTTCTGGGTTTACTCTGGGTTTACTAGAGTGGACCCAGAGTACACCCAGAGTAAACCCCAAGTAAACCCAGAGTGGACACAGAGAGTAAACCCCGATCAGAATTATACCCTGAAAGCAGACGCTACATGTGTATTCGGAATATACTAGGGGCAGGAATCACAGGCAGTAGGATGATAAGATAAAATACAGGTCTGCTTCACACTTCAGTGCGTATAGTTGACTCCAAATGGAATTATCGAGTAAACCCCGAGTAAACCCAAAGTTAACCCCGAGTGGACCCAAATTTTCAAAAAGTAAATCCAAAGTAAACCCAGAAAAAAAACCGGGGTTTAGTTGGGGTTTACTCTGGTGTTAGGTTGGGTCTGATCGGTACTGTGTGTAAATATCAGAACATAAAATGATTAATTTTATATCTCAATTCTCCGTCGGTTTTCATTTCCTTGTGGTATTTTTACAGATCTTAGTTTGTCAAAACAGTTTCGGTAAGCGATCAAAATGACAGATATCATAGTGTTCTGGTTATTGGTAAAATGCGGTCCTCCAACAAAAGAGGACACCGGTGGCTAAACAAATCTTAATTGACATTTAATTAGATATTCACACCTGATCGTCAATAACATTTGAAGATAAATTCGGTTTGGTCACACGTTATTTGATCATGGTGTTACAGAAAAATAATGTAAATAATCAGCATGTTTTTGCACCTGTCATAAATAACAAATAAAACAGATTAATTCCTATTTGCTCATATTTGTTCGTACAGTACTCTCAGTGGCGGTGCAAATAATAGTCAATATTTTATAATTATAATCCAATATTTTTGTACGTTGTATAGTTAGCATCATGGAGACACTCATACTTCATATTTATACAGTAGATTATGACTACATCTCTCTCTCTCTCTCTCTCTCTCTCTCTCTCTCTCTCATATTTTATCTCCAATTTTCCTCTCCATTTTCCCTCTCTGTTTCTCTGTTTCTCTCTCTCTCTGTTTCTCTCTCTCTCTCTCTCTCTCTCTCTCTTTATCTCTCTCTCCATTTTTCTCTCCCAGTCTTGTTCTTTTTAACAATTATGTAAAGATCAGGTGTCACAACACCACTGTCGATGTAATCATTACAGAGGCTGAGTGGATAACAAATTAGGTGTCACAACACCACTGTCAATGTAATCATTATAGAGGCTGAGTGGATAACACCACTGTCAATGTAATCATTACAGAGGCTGAGTGGATAACACCACTGTCGATGTAATCATTACAGAGGCTGAGTGGATAACAAAACCACTGTCGATGTAATCATTACAGAGGCTGAGTGGATAACAACACCACTGTCAATGTAATCATTACAGAGGCTGAGTGGATAACAACACCACTGTCGATGTAATCATTACAGAGGCTGAGTGGATAACAACACCACTGTCAATGTAATCATTACAGAGGCTGAGTGGATAACAACACCACTGTCGATGTAATCATTACAGAGGCTGAGTGGATAACAACACCACTGTCGATGTAATCATTACAAAGGCTGAGTGGATAACAACACCACTGTCGATGTAATCATTACCGAGGCTGAATGGATAACAGATCAGCCACCAGATCTTTTTTATTTATTTATTTTTTTACTTTTTATTTAGTCAGGAAAAAACATTGGTTTCAATGTCTTCCTGTCCCTTCATACAGAAATCTTCTAATAAAGAAGATCAGGGAAGTCTGAAAAAAAAAAAGAGGACAAACCAGCTCTTTTTACCGACAGGTTATGTTAAGGAAATAGAATGTTATCCACATTTCAGTGAAGAATAATTTAAGAAATTAACTCATTGTCTACCCAAGGTATACGAGTATAACCTGGGTTGGGGCAATTTACCCTTTATCATCCGCGAAGCGGATTATAAAAAAGGGTAATTAGCTCCAAACCAGGTTATACGAGTATAACGTGAGTAGATATTGAGTTCATTCCTTATAATTTAATTTTTTGAGTCCGTTTGACTTTTATAAATGATATTAATCTGTTCAAAATTCAAACGTAACGTCAAGCGGATTAGTACGTTCTTGGCGTTAATGTATTGTGACGTGTTTTGTGACGTGCGAACCAGGTTATACAAATTTAACTAAATGTTTCTATCATATCAAATGCCGCGTTACAACCAGAATTAAATTATAATTAATTATATCAGCTTAATGCAAATCGTTGTGTATTAAAAGAACTCATCGTCTGGTAATTTGTCACTATCAGTAAACAATTTATTTCTTAACATATTACATGTATTTGTAAAATAGTTGTTGTATATTCTGTAAGTATTTTTTTTTCTGGGGAGTGGAGTAAGTTGGGGGAGTGGTCTGTCTTTAACTTACTATTTAGTTGTCCATGTGTGCCCAACACTGAAAAAGAAGAAGAAAAACATTGCTATTTATGAATTCAATACAACACCAAAAATGTATTCACTTTATCAATAACCATAATAACAGTATGATATCGGCTCTTTAATTATTTCTTTTTTACATTATTCAAGGGAGGGGTCATAAATAACACTTTCTTTAGCTATTTAACAGTTGATATTCTGTTTAATTAGATACGTTGTTCAATTTTTAAGCAATACATTTTATTTTTTATACCAAAATGGTGGCAATATTGTACATTAACCATTTCTCTTCAACACAATCAAGTTCCAAACTAACTTTTAATTGTATGAAACATAGTTGGATGTATCTTTAGTAATTTAGATGTATATAATGAGACCTGGCAATTTGATTGTGTCTTTGATTCCATTTTAGCTTTACCTATAACAGTCTGGAAGTATTAGATTGGAAACATTTTAAATCAAGATTTTTCTATCATTAAGCTTATTATCTGTGCATTCCATTATAATCATTTAACATTTAATGCATTTTCGTCGGAGGAAGAGATAACAACACGGGACAACAGTTTATTCAAGAACCGTTTAATAATGAAAATAATATATGAACAAGGATGCGTCTGTGATTTGATATTTGGTCTCTTCAATATGGACAGTAATGACTAATTAACTCCTATATGTATGATGACATTTACTGTTTGTGATTTGTCATTACACGAGTCAGTCTGGGCAAGGTAAAGAAATAATGTGTCCGTAATTAACTGTGTTATTTTTGTTTTCCTTTTCTTTAGGTTGGAGGAAGGTGGTGGGGGTGGGGTGGGGAGGTCTGTAAAAATATAATACGTATATGAATTTGCCTTGTTATGACAGACATTTTAGCAAAATAAGCAAAGAAGCCAGTACCGGTGTCATCATTTTTATTAATGAATAACTTAAATGAATTATAAGGAAAACATCCTGTGATTTTATTAACTATCTTTTTTCTTCTACTTTAGTCGGAGGAGGGGGGGGGGGGGGTATTATACGCATACGATAGGTACATGAGGATGCTTTGTTAAGACAGATATTTTACTAAGCAAAAAAGCAAAAAAAAAAAAAAAAAAAAAAAACCCAAAAGGTCATAAACGGGGTTATCATATTTTCCAGTGTATATAATCTTCTCCTTAATTCAATATTATCCAATAGGCTTGATATTTAACAAGTACATGTATCATATTTTTTTGAAATTGGGTATTTTATAAAACCGCGCCATTGTTATTTTCTAAATTGAAAAAATTCATACTTTTTTGTTGAATTTTTCTACAATAAATGATAAATTAACAGTATTAAAAGAACTTTAGAACTGTTAAATGTATACAAAATATTCTAACTGTTAAATGTAAATTACTATATTTATTTTTATAAAAGTTTACGTCATAAATCATTGTGAACCTAAATAAATAAAGTTTTCTGCTTTAACTTTTAATTTCTACCTTTAGTTTTTGTTCAACTGTCTGTGTGCTTTATTAATTCGTATAAATTCCATACGCTATATTCTAAATGTGTATATAAATATGACGCTGGTGTCAAGTCAGAGAGTGTGAGGACAAAACAAAATCAAACTGTTTGTCCTCATTCTGTATTAAGTTTGCCTACCTTTATCAACGCCATTTATATACAGCGTTCAAGAAACTGTTCTTTAACAGACAGATGACAATCATTTAAACTTAACATCTTTGAATTCATAAGCTTTTGTTTGAGGAGTACTAGTATAAGAGACTATCGTTAGCTATCAACCTTTACTACGTCAAGTGGAAAACATGGTTATTAAGATTTCAGCTTTAAAATTGTGTTGTCTTTTTAAACATTTTAGTAAAAGCTCTTCACTTTAAGGAAATTGATATTGTCTTAAATGGTCGCGACCGCCCTTCCCTCATAACACAATGTATGTGGTTTAACTTAACAAAAGCCCATTAAGGTAAGGTGAAGACAACATGTGGTCTACCATTATGGCCCCTTTATATTCCCTGACCATCAACTGACCATAAATTGATGGCTTTGAAGGGTCTCTACCGCAATAACGTAAGTGGGTTTGGTCAGGAATCTCACTTGTTCAAGGTAGACTATGGAACTATTTATCTTACGTATTTTACCATACAATAGCATCGCTGTTCTCTATATCAATTTAACAAAACAAGGACATGTTTCTTTAGGAGCAAAAATTTTAATTAGTTGCGATGTATGCGCTAATGATAAATTGAAGAGAGATGAATAATTAATAAACAAGATATAAAAGATTTCCTCCAAGTCATAGGTTTTGATTGGATTAGCTGTTGAACTTTAGTAGGGCTCTAGTTATAAGAAATGTTCTCTTATTATTTATAGATACAATTACAGGTTTCTTTTATATATTGAATACAAAGTTTTTTT
This sequence comes from Magallana angulata, assembly GCF_025612915.1. Taxonomy (NCBI): domain Eukaryota; kingdom Metazoa; phylum Mollusca; class Bivalvia; order Ostreida; family Ostreidae; genus Magallana; species Magallana angulata. Next base: position 79,800,866 of record NC_069112.1, on the reverse strand, counting down.
TAACATTTTTTAAAAATGAGGCACTTAAATCTACATTAATTATAGGCAATTATTGAGACAGTTTTTGAATTTGATTATCTAAAACCTTAATAATTGTTTACGATTCTGAATCTAAATTAGCTGCAAAAAAAAAGGATTCCGGGATGATTAAAAGTCTTTTAGATGTACCATGGGAAATATACTTGGAGGTTTTCCCTCACTTGTAATGAAATCTTAATTTTAGTTGCTAATTTACATTATGAGTGACAAAGAATGTTATTTTTCCTAAAGTTCTGAGTAGTCGTTATCTCTTATACCTGTAGACTATATCAATACCCTTAAAATGATTCAAATTATAGAGTTAAAACAAACTATGTTTCAATGTCCTTAACAATAATGTATGGATTAAAAAACAAAACAAATCTTATATGGAAGCTCGATGGTCAGTCATTCCTGTATTTCTCTTACGCACTTCTTAAACACCTGATCAAGGAAGTATAATTAGTTATAATTATGGCGTTTCCCGACTGATTGATTGGCGATAATAATAGCTTGTCAATACATTAACACTCAATGCATAATGAATCGTATTTAGTCGGTAGTAGCACAGTGTTTCATACATAATGCACTTGTTCTTTGACTTCAAATGAATCACGTGGCCATTTCCTTAATTCAGCGCATATTTTTTTTTGATAGCTAAAAAGACAGTGTGCTACTTGTTAAAAAGATAGCTAAAAAGACAGTGTGCTACTTGTTAAAAAGATAGCTAAAAAGACAGTGTGCTACTTGTTAAAAAGATAGCTAAAAAGACAGTGTGCTACTTGTTAAAAAGAAGTAAGAGGGTCGGTTATTACGTTGCTTGTAGAGACAAGACCAAAAACCCAAAGATATAAACACGGACTAATGTGTCCAGGGGAGTTAACGACTTTGTCAATACATTGTCTTTGCCTTTTTAAAGTTTCGGGAAAATGTTATTCTTTCATATTTTTATTGCTCCATAGTTAATTGATTTTAAAAACATATTTTGAAACATATTTTGTTCTATTTTATCAAAAAAAAATTATACTGTATTTCTATTTATGGGTGTTATAGAAAGAATTTAATTAATGAAAAGGATGCGTCAAACACAAAGTTTAACGTATTAATAAAAAAAAAAAATTATAATAACAAATAACTGATCGAAATGAAGTAAAAAAAAAAGTTGTAAAAGTGTCCTTATTTATTTAATTTTTTACCAATAACAATATTTCCATTGCTGTTTATTGCCAAGGTACATTAAATGTATACATAGCAGGTGACATCTACAAGTATACGTTAAAATGTCTAACATAGCTTACATCAACTAGATAAGTAAAACAAGGCGAAACCAGCAGACCATAAATGAGTGGAAATTACACAATGTCACAGGTTCTAATGAATGAATAATCTAATGAAAATTGTGTTATTAATGTTCATAAAAATTAAAAATGTGGTCTGCTGTTCTTCACGAAATTTTTCCCAGTGTTGACAAGGTGTTATGAAATGTATATGACAGATCCAAAGGCTGTAGTTTGTTTGTTTTTATGATCTGATATGATGTTACATTGATTGTTAGGTTTTTGTTTATGTTCGAACCACGTTGTATTTAAAAACCTGCTTACAAAGATACGATATGCAAATTGGTTTTGTGTTATAGAAAATAAACTTTTATTTCACCTCTGTTTTTGGTTAAAAAGGTTTCATTTCCTATTATATTTCCCAATTTATATGTTTATTCAAACGTATTATTTTTCATAATGTATTTCTTTTTAATCATCTTTAATCATCTATTCAGGAAAGACAGTCTTACGCCTCCCTTCTTTAAGAACACTGCTTATTTCATGATAATTCTTACTATTCACTTTATTTCTGAGTATAATTCCCCCTTTATTTTGGACCCTAATTACTTAATGTCTATTTTTAATTATTGTTTAATTAAAAAAATTTAATTTAACTTATTTCAAAATAACTGAGAATGTAAAGTAGCTGTATTTCCTCATTTTTGAATATTTGGTTTAAATTTTCACGACAGCAGTTGGCACCTTGATGAATTGAATAATTTAGATAGAAGACAAAAAGACATTGCAATGTTGTACATAGCATACAAATTACAAGGCGCCCCATACATATCTTATTCTTATGAGTATGAAGAGACAGTAATGAGAACATGTGTGATAATATCCATGACATTGCACAAACCAGATTTATAGTGATTTTAGTAAATTCTCGTAGGTTTTAGTTGAAAAAAATATATATCATAAATCATTTTCATGAAAACAAAATTTTTTTTAAAGAATAACTTTCTATTAAAATTCAATTGCTAGTGACACTAGAGGTCACTCTCTAATATACGATATCGGTCAATTGGACAAAAACATTCTTATTTCCTATTGTTGCAATATTCAAGATCCGTGTTACGTAATTTTATCGGTACAAATCATGTCTTACCTGTGAGGGATACTATAGCTACCATAAACCACATCATTCACCTGAATAAGTCTGCTGTTCTCTACCTGAATTTACCTGTCTTTCTATATATATATATACACAGCGCCTACTCGCTCTTACCTTTCACTTTTGAACACGTGGTCTAGGTGTATTTATTTTGACAAGTATAGAGTAATCCTGACTTATTGCCCTTTGGTGGTATTGTTTTTCTGCTGTAGTGATATCAGCGTATGGATTACAAATACCAATTGTTATAAATACTCATGTTGTTAGGAAATGTCCTCTCTGACGACATCGATGGATAAAAATTGCATAATTACTGTTCTGAAATATAAGACTTTAGTGGGCGATGGAGAAAAAGGAAAGATGACAGAGGGCGAGGCTTATCCAGCCTTGCTCATGTGTTCGACCTAACCCCAAATAAAATACCGCTAATATTTCTAGACTGTTTTGTTTACCCTGTAACAAATTTACACCTTAAAAGAACTACCGGTATTCCTGGAAAGTTTACTGTAATCTGCAGTTCAAACCTTGACAAATCCGCGTACACGAAGCAATAAGATGACGTCACAGTTTTTTTGAACGTCGAATAACTGCACTAGGCTTTATTTGGGACATTGACCAAATATAGCTTTTTTTTTACTTGTATTTAATCAATGCAATGGGTGGTTGCAGGATAAAAGTGGTTAAGTGATCTATATAAGGAATAAGGAATCATTCTTTGAGTATTATATGGTGATAATTTTGGTCGGGGCGTGATCAAATCCAATAAAGCCCGAAGGGCTTTATGATAGATTTGATCACGCCCCGACCGAAATTATCACCTCATAATATTCAAAGAATGATTCTTTATTACTTATATTTATATAATTATAAACAATCGTACGATCAAATATTTAAATATAAACAATTATTCCTTTTAAAGGAATGATCGGCAATAATGATATTATTGATAGCTAGAAGCAATCAACATGATCAGTTTGATGTAAAATAATTTAAAAGAAACTGGATTTTTACAACATACAGAATATATTGAATCTGTACTCCATAATTTCGTCATTATAAACAGTCAACAAATTTAATTTTGAAATACATTTGCGGAAAGCCGTTGGTAAACTCCATTTCTAGTTTTATATTTTTAACGTAATTATTAAATATTAATGTATCTTCTTCTTCTTCTTCAGAATACTGAGTAGGGCTCTTCAAAGAGCATTAACACGTATAGAAAGAATGAGTTGTATTAAAATAATTTAATGCGAAAAACATTGATTGCCATCTTAACTTGCTATTTAGGTCGCATTATAAGGTAACCTTGCCCTCTTCCTAGCTACTACTGTGGTTTCATTAATATTCACGGGTATCAATTTTCGTGGATTTTTGAAAAACCACAGTTTCAAGGATACGTAATTTCGTTGCCAATGATCCTATCAATTCAAAATGTTAGTTGAAATTGAACTTCAATGAACAATTAATTTCGTGGATCAACTTAACAACGAAATCCACGAAAATTGGTATTCAACAAATATTGATGAAACCACAGTATTATGCAACATCAATAGATCGAGGTCATTTCATGGAGCATCTTCTTATGATTGAAGTAAGCTCATCGAGGTCAACTGCATTACTGAATGAATCTTTCGATCGAAATTCTTACGCGTGAGACAAAATGTGAATTCTTGAATTAACAGGTCGAACTGTATTTAATTATGTTTGCATCTCTTAAGGTAAATGAATTGAAATAAAACTGAGTAAAATGTTATATAAATACTAAACCAAACTTCAAGTTTTAATAAGAACTACTTATGCAAGCGGAATGTGTGCGCACGTGGAAGCATTTGCCGGATGTCTCATATGGACACAACAGTGATCGGCCGAAGCCGATCACAATAAGCAAACCCGCTGGCGCTCAATTTGGCTTTATGAGTTATATAGTACAAAATCGATAAGTAGTGTTATCACAGACAAAGACACTGTAAAATGTAAATATACTTATATAGTAAAAACATTAAAACATTCTTATTTCATGCACTCGCTTATAAAACAATCTTAAAATAAAGCATTTTTAAAAACATGACCTTAACTTACCAAGTAGACATGAGATACCGGTTATAAACACTTATGTTCAGCAGGGCTGACAAGAATCTCTATATAACATCTGCTGTCTCCGTTAATGACATGGTAAAAGATTTGCAAAGGTTAATGAATGACATTTATCCTGTAACTACCTCTTGTATTGACCAAGAAAGGGTAGCCCAATTATCCAAAGCTATATTCGGTCAATGCCCCGAAATAACCTCTTGCATTTACTAGACGTTAAAATTCATTGTAACATCATCTTTCTTGCTTCATTTACGCCATTTGTCGTGGTTTAAATTTAAGAAACGCAGCGAAATTTGTCGAAAATTGCTTGTTTGGGGCGTAAACTGTGATATGTTGCAGAATAAACAAAATACATGACAAATGTCTTGAGATGACAAGTCTCATCCTCTGTCAAGTTTTCTTACCCTCGCTCAAACAAAGCTTACACGTCAAGACGGCAACCATATCTTTGATATGTATTCGTCATTTAGGGTCATTTGACGAATGGCATAGTTTTATCCTGTGATGATAATAATATAGGATTTTGGTGCCAAAAGTTTTGGTAACATACGCATTCAATCACACGAGCCAAAATAGAAGGTTCAGAGTCAACATCCCTCACCTGAGCAACAATAGCTCTTACTGGTCAGAACAAAAATTAAAAGAAAAAAGGAAATCACTAGCTGTGTCCTTCAACTCGACATTTTGGTATATTGACGACGTATTATCAATTAAAAATTGGTATTTCCTTAGTTAAGTCGTCTCGATATATCCCAGTAACCATATACCTTTTATCACCTGCACATTGAGTTTTTGTCTCCTATTTGATTCGATATGCGAGGATATGCTCTTCCTAAATTCAATTTCTAAACCGATACAAGTTACAGACAGACAGGTTGATAAAACAAGAGTGACAACACTCTCGATTGAAGTCATCATTTTATAAGTTCTGTGGATGACACGAAGACCTTGACAACAAATGCATTGTTCCAATGTCGAATGTTAACTAACGTTTATCATACGTATTGTAAGGCCGTTATTAATCATCTTCTTGTTCACGAATTTTCGTTTTCCTGATTACGTAAAAGAGCACACGGCGGGTATGACCGATCGGCAGAGGATGCTCATTTCTCAATGGTAACTGATCCTACCTCTAACTTTTTTAGAGGTCCGCCTTTGCTATGATCCTGTTTTGTATTTTTCCTTTTTGGACTTTTTTGGATTTTAAATACTGTTCGTTATCACCATATTTCATCTATCCAAGACTTTCTAAATTCTATCAATATTTGATCAAGTTTTACAAATGTTTTCTAATAATTTTATTCCATATAAACTACATTCAAATGTGCAGTAAGTGTTAGTCCCCTGTTGGAATTTGAATCATACAAATTTTCCAAAACAGCTGTGCTATTCGACTTTATCATCAATTGGTTGACAATTCCTGTCTTTCTTTTTTGAACTTACACAGTCTCGTATGTTTTGTCATCTTTTTAAATACTCAATTCACAAACCACAATGCTCCATGGCGGGAACACGGATTTCCTTCTGTCCTCCAATATTTGTCTTTGATGTTCATCCGTGTCAAAAAGATTTTGTCTGCCGTGTTCCTCCTTAACCATTTAACTACTTGATCAAACATTAATTCTTCGGATGCTGAAACGCTATCTGGTTGGAAAAGCTTGTAAATACAGAAATACAGTACATAAACAGTAATTACGGAATGATTTTCGGTAAAAAGAAACTCGGAATTTCAACATCAACTTTTTAAAGGTGTATATATCAAAAATTTATGAGTCGCTTTAACGCTGAGCAATTTCCATGACTAAACAAACCAAGCTTGTTGAAATAAATGTCGCTAGAGAAGTTCAACAGAGCGACGCTAGCAGATTCATTTTGTATTTATCGGCACAAAATAATAAATCCTCCAGGTTGACTTTGGTTACACTTGTCTGTGTACAAAAATATATGGGGAGAAAATGAATAAGGTAATTTTAGATAAATATAGTATATATAGTATAAATACGCGATTCCAACTTGGGCACTGACGTTCATCAATGCGATTTATACTCTGTCCCGAGTTTTTGATTCCACCACTTGTTGCTTGATATTTCAAAAATAGTAAATACCTTTGTGCTCAAACTACGTCCGTCCACTAATATGAAAAATGTCCAGATTATCTGTATTGAAACGCTCCCTCTATCGCTTCAGGTTTCGATACACATCCAACAAGTGAAAAGCTGTCAATGTGACAGCAAACCGGGTTTTCTTTAATGTGAACTGTATCCATAATCCATGTCAACCCGTATCCAGTGAAATGGAGTACCCTATATGCAACATTTTGCCAAAAAATGACTAAGTTCAAAAGCTAGTATTTTTTTTCCATAAATTATCGGAAATCAAAATCCTAGCAATATGCATACCTCTTATATAAGTACAATTGATCTGCAACAGAACAACTTCCTATCTTGAAAACTGTCGGAGGAGTTATCCGTACAATGAGAGTACCCTATATGCAATATTTTGCCAAAAAATGACTAAGTTCAAAAGCTGGTATTTTTTCGGTAAATCATTGGAAATCAAAATCCTAGCAATATGCACACCTCTGATATATGTACAATTGATCTGCAGAAGAACAACTTCCTATCTTGAAAACTGTAGGAGGAGTTATCCGTACAATGAGGGTACCCTATATGCAATATTTTGTCATAAAATGACTAAGATCAAAAGCTGGTATTTTTTCATAAATTATCAGAAATCAAAATCCTAGCAATATGCACACCTCTAATATATGTACAATTGATCTGCAAAAGAACAACTTCCTACCTTGAAAACTGTAGGAGGAGTTATCCGTACAATGAGGGTACCCATTTGGCAGCCGCCCACCCGCCCGCCATTTTCACCATTTTAATAACTAGATTTTTCCTTCGGAAAACCCGGTTTAAAATTGAAAGTCTATGGAGATTTTGCATTGCATCAGCCATTAATAAGCACGGATGATAATGTTAAAAAATTGCGCGATGTATTCCGAGTGTATTCCGAATTTATTAGTAAAAAGCTACAAAAGACAAATGAATTGTTGTTACAATACACATACATTTACAGACATAATAACTATGATATTAATGCGACTCCATACATTTCCGTATACAAATCTTTTATTGACTCAAACTGCTTTCCATAGCTTTAAGTTTCATCAACAACCACGTGTTTTGCAAATGAATAATATTATTTCGTTTATCAAACTATAGATGTGTTTTTAAGTGAGCTTATCTTAATGCCTAATATATTTGGGTTTTTTACGATACTATGCGCATTTAAACGTTATAGGCAGTTAGTTTGTGTATAGAAAAAGTAGTGACACAGATTATTCATCCGCTTCTTTGACCTCTTGACCCAGTCTGATGATACGCAGAAATAACAGTGAATTTGCACAGAAAGCGTTATATAAGGAAAAAGTTCTAAAATACTTGATAACAAAGTTAAAGAACATAACTAAACAATGAAAATAAAAATTAATAATGTCTTTAGTTAGCCCTGCTATTCTGTTAGTAGGTTCGTCAACTGCAGATCCGCTGCTCTGTTAGGATTATCTTTCCTTACTATTAAAGGTGTAACCGAGGGGCTCCCACAAGGACTTTATTTACAATGTAACTGATTACCAGGATCTAAACCAAGGATATTCAAAACAAGGGGCTCCCCAAGAGAATATTATATTTGACTAACCTGGGATAAACCATGGATATAGGGTAAACAACAAATCTGAGAATTACAGTTTGTTACAGTACCGATTTTCATTGTTAGCAACGCTTTCCGCATTGATATACGTATGCTCAAATATCCTAGCCATGTCTCTATGAATTACGTTGTGTCCTTCCATAACTGTATTTTAACAGCATTTCAATCTTACCATTGTCAGTGCAGATGGGGGAAGGTCATATCAACAATAAAATCAACGCTCAATTTAATTACAGGCATGTAAACACAAATTTTGTGAAACGCTTTAACCCGTTATGAAAATTCCTTTGCACACAGTGTTGGAGTTATGAAAACAGTTAACAAAACAAATAATTCAATGCTTAAACTTCAATATTCAACTTCCTGTTTTGTCTGCGAATAAGTTAACGTCTCAAAATATCTTACGCGCAATTTCAAATACGTGTTCATGGAATCCTCCACCCCCATCCATCCACCACCAGTAGGCTTAACAGTAAATTTTGATTTTCGCTTGAAATGTTTTACTTTAACATCTATTAATGTTTCTGACGTCAAAATAAAACTTATTATTTAACCTTTGACTTTTATATCATGCAAAACCCACAAATTAGCTGCAAGTTATGCTGCAAGTCAACACTCCGGGATTGTTTTTGGAAAATTGACAACTTTTTTCCATTGAAGTCCATCCTTGCTGTGTAATTAATTGTCATGGGCGTTTGATTAATCTTTACGTTCTTAACAAGACCCCATTTTCGAATAGAAGTAGGTGCACATTCAAAACCTATCGATATGATGTATTCTATATTTCCAGAAAGTTTTATTAGGTAACGAGGATATAGCTTTACGTATTTATCGGCTTTGCACTCCGAAAGAGGAACGGCGAATCTTTGTGAACTTTGGTCATCTTTCTGCGACAGCTTGACGACGACATTTTCGATATCATCCTCGTCTACGAAACTTTCGAAATTTAGATAAACTCCAACTAAAACGGCAGCGTAATTTACAGACAATGTAAGCCCTTCATTGTCATTTAAGCTGTATCTTTGGATGCTGGCAAATAGTTGTCTTCGAGTTGTGCTACTTATCATCAGTTTTGTTGGTTGCTTCTTCCTTTCTCTCTTTTTGAACAGATATCCACCTGTATCTTTAATTTGCAGTTGCTGTCGCAATATGTCCACTTTTTCTTCATTATTCAAAATACCAGATTCACAAACCACATCGTTTAAATAACGATGCTCCATAATGGGAAAACGGATTTCTTTTAATATGTCCCCTAACACTTTTCTTTGGTTTTCTCCTGTGTCTAGAATATTTTGTCTGCTGCATTCCTCCTTTGACCACTTAACGACTTGATCAAATATTAATTCCTCTGGCGCTGAAATGCTGTCTCGTTGGAAAATCTTGTAAATACAGGATGGACACATGCTCAAAAAATCTTCAGTAAAAAGAAATTTCGGAATTTCGTCGTCAACTTTTTTTAAGCATATATCAATAATTTCTGAGTCACTAAAACGCTGAGCAATATCCATCACTTTGCAAACCAAGCTTGTTGAAATAAATGTCACTAGAGAAGTTCGACAGAGTGACGCTAGAAGATCCGTTTTGAATTTATCGGCACAAAATAATAAATCCTCCAGGTTGTCCATGGTAACACTTGTCTTGTCTGTGTACAAAAATCTGAATTGAGTAGAAAAATGTTTGCATTTTTGAAAGATTATGTTTATATTTACATATCATACAGTTAAATATAATTCCAACTTAAACATAATCACTTACGTTAAAGTGCAATAATATAGCATGAAAAAAATACAAATAAACAAAATTTATGTTTAAAAAACAACATTTCATAAATATTTTCTTGCAAAATCTATTCGTTTCTATGGTTTATTTAAGGAATGAATTCAATATTTATTTGTTTTATACGATATAAAATAGTTTGGGGCAGTTTACGCTTTCGGTTTATAAAAAAGCGTAAACTGTTTCAAACCATTTTATATCGTATAAAACTAATAGATACTGAATTCATTGCTTATAAAAAAGCGTAAACTGTTCCAAACCATTTTTTATCGTATAAAACTAATAAATATTAAATTCATTGCTTATAATTTAATTTTTCTACTCTTCATTGTAGATAAAAACGATCATTTTACCTTTAAAATGACGTAAAATTGTACAAAATTCAAACGTAACGTCAGGTGTATTGATACATGTTTGACGTTAGTCTTACTATGACGTAGACAACATTCTTTATACGATATAAAAAAATTTTTTTTAGCCAATCAGAAAGCGCGTAACAACCAGAATTAAATTATTTCAGTTTGGCGTGATGCTATCTCAAACAAAGCAATGTCGACAAATTTAAGTAAAAGGATCGGCATTTCAATAAAATACAAAGTTGAATTTAGAAATTTAGAGTGTCGATAGCATATGCAGTTAGATTAAACAATTAACAAGTTAACAATTAAAAAAAATGATTATCAATGGTTTCTTGGTAGTGAAAGTTTTCGGGGTTTTTTTCAATTATGCAAAGTAAAGTTGTTTATAGTTTCCATGTCTATTAGTAAAGTCAGTAAACCTGCAAACTACTTTAAAGTAAAATCTCACTTACTCTAAAAATTGGTGAAATATATCTGGCTCTATTTCTCTGATGGTCAGAGTTTGTGAACCCTCTCCATCTTTGACCATATCACACAGAACGCTGCTCCTACACATCAGAATAAACCTGTGGGCCTTAACTACAGCGCCCTCTCTCCCAACGTTGAATGTGACGTCACCGTCGTCAAGGTGATTTTCATACATCATTCGAATACATTTTATCAATGAGTTCGATGCCTGCCAATTTTGGTCAGCCATGTTTTTCTTTTCATATGAAATACACAAATCAATTTTTTTTTTATCTGTTCCTATAGGTACATTGTGATTTCCAAAAAAAAAGATTAGTCATAAATCCTCATTTGCTTATAGATAAATCCGTTCAGATGATGGAGTTTACTCGCCATTAAAAACAATTCTATAGGTCTGTAAAATGTGTGTCCGGGCCGCCCTCCTGCAATTTTTTCTTGAACTGCATTCATTGATTTTATTCCTGACTACACAAATTAAAAGAAGTGCAACAAGAAGTAAACATTTTATCAGCATGAAAGACAATATAATCGATGAATAATCAACTGAAGAAGGCTAGTCATCGTACACGTACAGCAAACTTTAAACGGCCTAAAGTTTTAGGAATTTTAACAAAGACTATTTTAAATACTGCATGTGCTTCACGAGTCACACAGTCTGTTTTCAACATGAATAATGTATGGTTTATGATTAATGTATAGTTTTTATATAGTGACTTTCTGATTGATTGATTTTCAGTAATGCATGCTGAAGGAAGTTGAATGGTCAACAAATTAACTATCAGATTTACCCTAATGTTTTTTTTATTTTTATTTTTTTAAATGATTTGTTTACCTATAAACTGTTTTAACTAAAGAAAAAAAATCGATAAATTTATTCCTTTAAATTTGAGAATTTCCCTGTACATTTTTCATATAGAGCTCTCCTTCGAAAGAAGATAAATACCGTATAAAAAAGATCTCACCATCTAGCTCTCTTTACTTAATGTTTATTTTAGTAAAAAAAAAAAATGATTTCAAAGTAAGATGGTATTTAAAGTCTGGTCATTTTTTTCGATTCCTTTTACTTTTTTAGTAGCAAAATTTGTTCAAGGATTTTGTATTCTCAAGTATTCTTGTTAAGAACTAATTAAGAATTCTCAACAAATGTATTTCTACAGTTTAGGGCATGAATATCGCTGAAAATAGCACTTTATAGATCATGCATTATAGTGCATGTATAACTGAAACTAACTCTTAATAATTTTATAATGAATTTAATTTTTGAATTTATGTACATGTGTTACATTCCTGAATGAACGATTAAAAAATCCTCAGATTAGTTTGAATGAATCACTCACAACTTAAAACTAGGCTTTAACTGTTCATGTCTTGCATTTGGAGAGAATGGTATTAAATTAAGGATTTTGAAACATTTAGGATTTTTCGGCTATTTCAATTTCGTTAGAATAAAGAAACACTACATTTTTAATTAATTTTGTCAGTGATAATATTGTTGAACAATATGCATATTTCTTATTAAATTTACAAGGTTTACCCAATAAATGTTTATTTCTTTAAAACTGTTAAGAAAATAAATAAAAAACCAAACAAAAACAAAAAAAACAACAACAATTTTTTGCAACAAAGAAAGACTTTAAATACTCTGTTTATATCATATGAGATTTTCAACATTCAGTATAACAAAATAAATAGAGCCTGTTCGGTTGACAATGGTTTTTTCGGGGTGTCAATTTCAACTGTTACCCTCCCAAACAGGCACTATTTGTATAATGTTATCAGTTGCCAGGTCTGTTGCTAACGCTGAGGATAATAAAACGGATTAACAACTGCGTCTCAACCAATCAGATTTCAGTATTTAACATGAAAGTATAATAATATGAAATACCACATGTTTGTTAGTTGAAAAAGAGTATGGTAGGGGATAAAGATTTTACGTGGTTAAATAACTGCAAACCAACTTTTATTCACGTGCGAAAAATTTCTCGCAAGGTTCGCAAGGACATCGCCGTCGAAACATATGTTGTCGAATAGTTGTTATAACAATCTAATGCTTTGTTCGTTTTTAAAAATACCAATAATGAACGATAACTCTTCGTCTGAGATGTTTATGAAATTAAAGAGTAAGTGTTCTTTGAATCATTCTCTTAGAGCAAAGAATACACATTCCCATCCTCCAGAACTTTATTTAAGCGCGAGGGGGTCAGTTATGTGGAAAGAAGCCGGAGTACCCGGAGAGAACCCACGTGTACAAGCGGGCGACCGCCATACCCTATTACATACAACCACTGTCGATCACGAGGATCGAACTCGAGGCGAGTGCATTGTCCACTACTCTACCTGGACACCTCATTTTTGACCTACCCTAGTTTTAGATAATAAAGTAAAACTCATTTTTCTTTATTTGTTATCTTTAATTGTAATTTTCAATATTAAAAAATATTATGAAAAAATTTATATGTTTATATTTTTTACGAAAATCGTTACATTAATCCCGCAAAAATGCATCCAAACAATAATCCCGCAGAAACGCATGTACACATAATCTCGCAGACACGTGCGCATGCACACATAATCCTGCAGACACGCATGTACACTTAATACCGCAGACACGCATGCACACATAATACCGCAGACACGCATGTACAGATAATCCCGCAGACACGTGCGCATGTACACATAATCCCA